>NW_017275174.1:598890-622797 GCF_001594065.2 Cyphomyrmex costatus
ATAATTTATATTGCGAAAAATATTACCTCGGCCTGAAATCGAACCCGGATCTTTGACATTCCGCACGAGCCTCGGTAGTCTAACTGCAGGTAGGACTCTCGCACGGAATGTCAGAGATCCGGGTTCGACTTCCGGCCGAGGTAATATTTTTCGCAATATAAATTAATTATTTACAGATTTTTAATATTTCATTCACAGATTTTAATATATCATTCAACATTATTAAAATCCAAGATACTATGAGCATCAAAATTGTTAAATTGGTAGATAATTTAACTCGTAATATTATTGCGATAGTTTCGTGGGGTAGCGTTTAAAGACCGAAAAATTGTTCGACACGCGATTTAAAAGACTACATACGTAATATATAAATTCACATGAAATTATAATAGCACCTAAGATCTAAGCTCGACCGTTAAAGGCAATTTCTCATTGGTTGTGTTTCAATATTAATACTTTGAAATTATTTTTATTATATTTTGAAACGCAGTTGTGTGGGTGAAGCACCATCAAATAACATTTAACGAATAAGCACTTTAAATTTAAAATAGGTTTTTTAAACTTTAAAATTCAAATCATATTTTAATGTTATTTAAATATTTAAATATCATGCAAAATCTCTATGAAATTTTAATGTAATGAAATAACGTAATGTGATGAAGTATATGTTTAGTGTGCATCACATTTAATTTATGCGTAACGTATTCACACACATTAGTTTTAAGAGTAGTCTTTATTAACTAGTGCTCGAACATAATCTTTTCAGAGACAAAGCTGTTTCTTTTGACTTAATTTTAATAAATTACTTCCATTCTGTGTGAATTCTAGAATACTACATACATAAATATTTTTAACAGAGATAAACTGTTTCTTTTGATTTTTTAAATAGATTACTCTGTGAATTCTGAATGAATTCTAGAATATTACATACATCAATATTTTTAATGTTTCTTTAATGTAATTTTTAGCGTTTTGCGATTTTAATTAAGTTGAGATATTAATTGTTATATAATAGTAAAACTATAAAATATACAATTATATTAGCACAAAATTATTTCCATATTCTATCCCTGATATAAATCAAACTTGCAATTTGATGGACTAATTTGACAAGTAATGTAAAAGTTAATTTTAACCGCTACTGTAAATTTTATTGTGAAAAAAGTATATTCGGTCTTAGAGAAAAGAACTTGATAACAAAGTAAGAGAACAGTAATAAAATAATTTGTTTTTTAGCTGTCTCTACTCGAGTCGTTTATTCACATTTCGACGTCTTTTTGCCAATGTGGTGAATCAGTGTTGGAGGAACGCGCTTATCGAACTAAAATCTCACCAGAAAACGTTATTCACATGGTGAATACGATGACGGATGATGCTCTGGAAGTAATGAAATACAAATTATTGGGCGACCAACCAAATACATATGCTTACAGCAAGGCACTCAACGAAGATTTCGTATCGAGATGTGGACTACCTGTAGGAATCATACGTCCGTCGATAGGTAAGAACCTTCTCCTCTTAAAAAAAAGAATACAATATTTTCAATCATTGGTAAAATCGGCAAAAAAAGTGATTCTATATAAGAAGTTAGTTGAAAATAACAAAAAGAATGAAAAGCATAAATAACGAATTATCAACTTTCTACCAACTTTTACACTCAATTTTTTTCACAAGAAATTAAGCTTTCGAATGGAAAGATTTATTCTATACTTTATTTCTTTTTTATTGGAATTATCCACTTCTCATTTATAGTATTAATATTGACAATAATTTAATTTTAGTGATAGCATCTTATAAAGAGCCCGTGCCTGGCTGGGTAGACAACATGAACGGTCCAACCGGATTAATGATCGGCGCTGGTAAAGGAGTGATACGCTCCATGCTCTGCAACGCGGATTTAATGGGTGATATAATTCCTTGCGATATGGCTATAAACGCAACAATAGCTCTGGCTTGGCAAGTCGGAACGGAGAAACCTACCAAACCAATATTTGTAAACGCCACAGCGAACCAGGAAAATGCGATTTCTTGGGGTGATGCTTTAGAGCTCGGGAAGAAACACGTAATCGAGAACCCTTTTTCTCGTAAAGAATATTATAACGCTGTTTACAACATTACATTAAAAAATATATGATACATATCTAACATATGCAACATGTTTTAGAACCGCTGTGGTATCCCGGTGGAAGGATGACATCCTCCAGAGTTTTACATTGGCTTGCCGTCATATTCTTTCAAACTATACCCGCTTATCTATTAGACAGTGTACTTATTGTGACTGGAAATAAGCCCTTCCTGGTGCGAGTACAAAATAAAGTAAATGCCGGGTTAGAATTGTTTCAATATTACGCTATGAAGCAGTGGATCTTTCGGTAAAAAGTTGAATTTTTTTTTTAAATAACTTATCAATTTAATGAACTAATTAATAATCTATACTTTATATTCTGATGTTTGAATTTAATTGCAGCAATGACAATCTACTCAATTTGCAGTATCGATTATGTCCATCTGATAAAGAGACATTTTTCATGGACACGAAAGTTATCCATTGGAACGAATATATATTAAAATACATTTTAGGTACGAGACAATATTGCCTAAAAGATGATCCTTCGACATTACCACGAGCGAGACGAGTTTTTGCATACCTATATTTTGCTGATTGTTTACTAAAATTAATATTTGGAATTTTCTTTGTTTGGATAATATACACCTGGACGATCTCCGTTAAGCCCATCATAGCGATGCTAATGCAGTCGAGTACATAAGAGTATAGAATATTGTTTAATAATTTTTGCAATCTAGGAGTTAATCACTGTTTTCCTAGGATAAAAACGTAAAAGTGAACATTTTTTCCTGTATATATAATATATAGTATATATATACATACATACAAATTTTCACTTTTTATGTCTCCTTTAAAGAAAATATTACATAATTGATACCCAGAACTTGACGTAATATATTGCTGTGACATCTTGCATAATTCGTCCCTCAAACATTCGAATCTCTGTACGATTAGAAACTAAATATAAAAAGCTATATTTATATAAGATCTTTATTCCTCTAATAGAGATGATTATAATTGTACTTGATATACTCGTATATTAATAGAACGTAGTTATGCTAAAAAAAAGTTAATTTTTTTTTCTTTCGATATTTATATTACAAAATGTTACTGGAGAAAAATTCTCATTTTTATGTTTCTAAATTTTTCATATTTTAAATTTATGAAGATTTCTGAAAAAATATTTTAGACCTTTTTAGATTTTATAAAGTTTCTTCAATATATATAAAATGAAAAATCTTAGAATATTTCAGACTCAATTAGCAAGATTTTAATGACACGTCTTATTGATGTCAATGTGTCATTAAGACGTTATTAAGATGTCATCAAAATGTTATTTAACATCCTCTTGTTATTTATGAGATAATTCACATTATAATGTACAACGGATTCTAGAAAAAATTTTCTCGATATTTCTAAAATATATTCCAAGTCTAATTCGTACAAAAAATCTGAGAAGTTTTTTAAAAACTTATAAAATTGTATGTACATAGAAATAAAGTATTTTGATGTTCATCTATATAAACTTTATATAAAATATCTATATATAAACATTTTTTGTTCGAAAAAGTATCCACGGAGTTAGTTTCTTTTTGAACATCTATGTCTCTCTAGTTGATTTTATCTTATGTTGATAATGTAAGTTACATGAATAACGATATAACAGCAATTGTATCATAAAGTTCTCATGTAAGATTTATCAACAAAGAAATGTGCCAACATTTGAAACTTCATTATACCTTAAACTTATTATACCCTAATGCTCATACCACAGTGAAAAATGACCGTCAATTCGACATCGAATCGATAGTTATTTTTTACTGGTATTGAATGATTTCGACATTGATTAATTGACATCGATTCAATATCGAATTAATGATCATTTCTCACTGGACAATATCTTAATGCAATAGTGCTAATAATAATAATAAAAATAATAATAACTCACAATTATAGAATAGTTTAATAAAGGAATTTTAACGACTTTTAATATACTTATATTTTAATCTTAATGTTCGTTAAGTTTGCATTCTGGAATATTTTAATGCAAATTTATCGAAACACTTTGAACAGATACCTCAATAAGTGACTAACATCGAAATATAACAATTGATTCAGCCTGCTTTTAAATAAGCGTACCAGGTTTTTAACATTTTGGTTAAAAACACAAAAGTATATACCAGACAGCATTTATAAAATATTTACAAAATATTTATCTCTCTCAAAACATTTTTTTATTGTTTTCGTGGTCTTCATTAGAGTTTATATTTTAGTAATACTTCTAATAAATTTTATATAAAATATATATATTTATATAACATTTTTACACCTGAGGTGTAAAAAATAAATAGTACTAAATATTAGATATATGTTGTCTGGGATACGCACACATACACACACGCATTTAATTATAATTATAAGTTGATTTTTGAGCTATTTTTCAATTATGTTGCAAGTAATTGAGATAATTAAAATGTAATAAGACTTTTGTAGGCAACAATTAAGATGATAACGCTCAACAGAAGCTACATTTATCATTGTCACGGATCGAGACGTTACGTCTGTCAAGAACAAATTCTGCAAAATGTCTGCTATAAATTTTGTTAGCAAAATTACAGATTTGATACAATGGACCGAAAGTATATGTATAATCCCAAATAGCAAAGCGTTTATATTTTCATATGTATTATCTTTTAACGCGCGTCATTTTAATGTTATTGGCAGGATATATTGGCGAAATGCTGAAAATAATACCATTAAAAAAATGTGATAAATACAAAATGATGGCAGAAATTTAGTAATTTTTTTATATACTTGTACAGTTTAATACAGATTATCGGCAGATATAGAGTAAGTCAAACTATAATACCTGTGTTCTATGATATTCTGTAATTCTCAACGATATTATCGGTGTTATTTTATATGTTGTAAGAAAATACATATACGATACAAGGTTCGTATCATGCGTAACTTTTTGTTCGTTTATGCAAATATAATAATATACATCTACATGCATGTATACAATGTAAATTATATGTCATTTATGCAAACGATCTATGAATCATCGAAGATCGAAGCCTATGCTTTTGTTGTTACATTAGACTAAACTTTATATTAGACTGCTTTTAACCTGCTTACACATATTTTTATTTATCAGTATTAAAATCAGATATATTAATAATCTCAAAAGTTAATTACTTTAAATAAATTGTCCCAGTAAATAAGAATGGATTTAAATGGTTTCAAATTTTCATAAGTATGCATTTGCGATTGAAATAAATCCTTCTTTAATCTCAATGCATTTATTCATTTCTAGGAATTGCACGAAACACATTTCTATGCTTTTCTACATAAAAAAGTTTCAATTCTTTAAATGCATTGCGAATACTGTTCAATTCAAAATTTTGAATAAAAAATATGTAATTTTCAATAATATGCAATTTCTAATACAAATTGAATCTAAAAAAAGAGTGAAATTGGATCATAAATATTGAAGTATACACACACATTCGGAAAAATTTAAATGGATTAAAATTTCAATCTATTTTAATCCACACACACACACACACATTCGGATAAATTTAAATGGATTAAATCTCAATCTATAAAATTTCAATCTATTTTAATCCAATATCTTGTTTACTGGAATACTAGTTCATAATTTACATATTTTATATTATTTGTATTATATAATAAGAAAGATTCATGTATAAACTTGACGTAAACAATACATAAATATTCTATATAAACGTAATCTTGAAATAATAATTTTGAAACAAAACCAATTACATTATAATAAAAAATATACGTAATATTATTCAAAAAATGCTATATGTATATGCGTGCATGGTGTGCGTGTGTGCGTGCACGCGCGCGTGTGTGTAATGCATATTATTTTTTAATACAATTTGTTTGAATACAAAATGTTTCTCTCGTAATAGTTGATTCATCTGATTTATTTGTGAAATGAAAGTATTATTAGGGGGTTGCATTAAAAACCGCTGTTTTTTTAATATTTAATTTCAATAACAAAATATATGAATACCTCAATCAAAGTATTTTCCCTCAGAAGCTATGACTTTTGCCACTTTTCTGGCAAAAGTTGAATTCCGCGACGAAAGAATGATCTGTCTTTTGAGTTAATCCATTCAGCAACCCAATTTTCGACTTCGCTATAATTACGGAAGTGTGTATCTTCCAGAGCGTGTTGCATCAATCGGAACAGATGATAATCGCTTGGTGCCAAATTCAGAGAATACGCTGGGTGCGGAAGAACCTCTCATTCGAGATCCATCAGTATTTATTTTACGGCTATAGCAACATGGAGCCGAGCGTTATCATAGATATAGTGTGTAGAAGTATCATCTTTTAACAATTTAATGCAATTAGTAATCATTTTCACATCAAATTATCATTCAAACGCTCCAATTTGTTGTCGATATAACGTTCAGTGGTGATTGTTTCGTTCGGTTTCAACAGCTCATAATACACGACACCCTCCATATATCCCACATCAAATACAGAGCATTGCTTTGTGACCGTGGAATCACCGCACTTTTGAATCATCGTAATCAATCTTTACATACTGTTTCCGATGGAGCAGATTCACCATAAGTTTCCGCAAGCAATCGATGAGTTTTAGCTGCACTTTTTTTCAAATCAAAATAGTGTAGAAGTACACATCGGAAAAACAACTTATCGCGTTTCATTTTAATTCAGTTATAAAAAAGCACATGTGTAAATAAGGTTGGCGTCTGTTGACTGAATTTTAGTAGGAAATGTTCATACTTCAAAATGATATAATAAGTAACAGATGTCTCTGACCACAGCATATGCAGCTAGAATCATCTAAACGTGAACAACGGTTTTTAATGCAATCCCCTAATACAATAAGATAATTAATAAAATATTTTAGAAAATATTCTGTATACTGTATGTCAAAAAAGATATATCAAAATAAAATATGGAATATCTTGTGTGTACACTGACTTCTTTAATCATTCTATTTTAACACATAAAACATATATATAAATTTTTATAGAACAATATATATCAGACCTCTATTCAAAAAATGTTTTATAATTAGAGGTCTAATATATTCTAAGAACTCCACATTGTTTTGTGTAAACTACTAGTCTGTGGACTATAATTTCATAAGTAAATGCAAAGCTCTCACATTATAAGTTAATGTTGTTATGATATTAACAGCTCTGACGCTATTTTGTGGGCTAAGAAGTAATAGTAAAGAAAATATATGTCAATTTGAATAATATTTTTCTGAGTATAAATTTCATCTCACAGACATGTATTAATGCATATGCTTTAATTCTGAAAAAAGGATTTTTTAATATGTAAAAGAAGAAAAAAGTATAATAATTATTACATAACAGTTATTGCGTTTAGTCGGTAAAACAGCTGATGATTTTAGAACATCTTATAACGCGTGATTATGCTCTTTCCAATTGCAGTAATTCATCTGCCATAGTAAAACGCATTGATACAACTATTAAAATTCACTCTGCATATATGTATGTATAACATTAAGTTACAGAGTTTTCTGCATAAACTGTAATAATATGTATGAGCTGATGTCTATACTAAAAAAATGTTATATAAACAGAGGTCCTAAGTAATTGAAAAGCGCCTAGTCTAGTACTCCCTAATTGCAAGTATTAGACATGAACGGTGAGACGGTCAAGAGACGGTGTCGATCTAGCACAATATGGTAGCGCGGTATATTGATACTCGTACTATTTCGAAGCCGGATTAGTATTTCAACTGCACTTCACGTGCTAAACTTTATTGACGTGATTAAATCTTACGGATAAAAAAGTTAAGTATACTGTGAGTTATCGTCATTGTCGGAGTAAACTTTACATTACTGTTTTTCTATCTTTGTACACTAGAAAAAACATTGGCTGAATATGATATAGCATTTTATGTAAATTATTGAAGCAACCAATCTTTTCTTTCAGAGTACTGTTTTCCTATTTTTTAAATATATTTTTTAACAATTGAAATATGTTTCTGCACAAGCACATAAAAGTACACAATTTTTCGTAAAAGAAATTATTACTTGAGCAAGAAATAGTATTGTATTATTTCCGTTAAAAACTTTAAATCAAGATGTACCATATTTGGAATTTTATTTCCAAAGAAACTACAATACATATATATTAAATAACATTTATTAGTTTTTTGTCAATTTTGTATACCTATACTAAATAATATTTATTAGATTTGTATTAATTTTTTATTAGTTTTATACTAAATAGCATTTATTAGTTTTTTCTATTAGCCATTTCAGTTTTCCTGCAACAAAATTCCAAAAAAAGGAAAACATCTTTGTCAAAAGATCAAGACTACAAATGCACACATACTTATTATTTATTATAGTTTTCCTTCGCTTGGTTGCAGTTTTAATGTTAGAAACTTGTCATTTATTTAAATTTTTTCTTCTAATTCTGTCAAATTGACAAAGGAAGTGCGTATAAAGATCACTTTGATGCAAAGGCGTTTTTTTTCCCAAAAATGAGAGACATTTTCTTTTTCTTTTTTTATATTTTTTAAATGTTTGGAGTGAAAATTTAACCTTGAGTGAACATTTTTCACTCTTAAACAAGAATAGCAGATTTTCATTCTTTTGGAGTGAGATTCATTCCAAAGGTAAAGGGATGAAATCTCATTCCTTTTTTTTAAATGAGATTTTATATATATTCATTGAAGTAACTTTCATTCCAAAAGAGTTAAATTTTTCTCCAAAAAAAGAGTGAACATCTGCCTCCTTTCTTCAAGAGTGAAAATGTATTCATTCTTTTTTCACAAAAGATTAACCCAATTTTCAGTCTTTTGGAATGAGATTTCACTCCAAAAGATTTAGAGAGTACTTATATAAATAGCGGTTGTATCATTGTAGTTTTCGTAATCTCAGGAAAAAGGCTATGCATATACAACGCAAGAAGTTAAAATATACGAAAGCAGACGTGAAATTCATCTTCTTGTTCTTATTGTCGCCCAAAAATGCAATTCGGCGATTTTGGCATCGCGGACTATAAGAATAATTTAATTCGACGGAGTAGTATTTTAATAAGTCTTCTTTTTATTTCTTTCGAAGACACGCTTAGAAATGAGGTCCGGTTTGTAAGACTATAGCTGAAACAAGCGTGATTCGTAGATTCGTGTATATGTGGTTGCGTAAGATTAGGTTTGTGGGTAAAACCCATGTGTGTAGGGATACGCGAATGCATGCGTGCATGTGTGTGTGTGTTGCGATTCGCTAAGAAAATAAATGCGAAAGCATCAAGCCGATTCGGCATGGTACTTTCCCAGTCTACGACGACCGGTTCACTCGACTGAGCATGGCTGAATCCGATGCCGAGCACCACGGCTGAAACAGTTCCTACCACGAGCTCACGTCGCATTCATTCGCCGACCGTTTCTTCTCGCGGTAAGTGCAACGGGCGATCGATAATCCCGGGCCTTCGATCCGATTGTAACGCACGCTTCACGCTCATTGTTAGCCGCGTCTCTTTTCCTGATCCCTCGATCGTGGGTGAGTGCGTGTACTACGAAACGCAACGGTAAGAAGTGACGCCGCACACGTGCCTAATTTGGTCTCAAATAAATCGGACACGAGTTTTAGGGAATTTTTCTTTATATAAAGACATTTTTTCTTATTGCCTATTTTGTGGAAAATTAATTTTTTATACTGTTTAAATAAAGTTATGCGCACTTTCATATTAAAATTTTCCCGCGAGTGAAAAGAAACGCCCTCATTACGATACGATATCTATGTTAAATTAAATTTGCATCGTGTTTTTATAAACGAGTGTTACATTTAAATCACGTTCAAGAACATTACATTTCAATGTTACGTACATAAGATCAAAAGAAACACCGATACTTGGAATAAAATTACACAACTATCCGTGTATCATGTAGTAACATTATATGTTATATATAACGCAATCAATGGAAGAAGTCTCAACTTTTTGTGACTGTTTCGAGAATGTCGTCTTGATCAATTCAATAATGTGCTGTTCTGACTCCACACACAAATTAAGATATACCTAACAAAATTCAGAAATATCGTAAGTTTAAGTCATACACTTTCGATGAATGTGCTACGATTTCAAAAATAATTGAGCTATTATCTTCATTTTGTTTTTTTATTAATATCACTTTTTACATTAATTTTATTAGCAATTTATACAAGTTATAAAAATAATGTCTTATCTTTTTATTTTTTTAAATCAAATTTCTTGAATTAAAAATTCTAGTTCTTAATTACTGTTCTTTTTAATATTCTTTGGAGACTTCATTTCTTTCATTAAAGAAATACAAGACTTTTGGATATTACATATATTTTTAATTAAAGGCATTTTCGATATTGTGAATAAATTTGAGCAATAATTCTTATGCAGCTAGTATTTTTCAATAGACATAATCCACATTGATAAAAATACTTCTGTAACAAAGAATATTATACTTATTACTTATTTAATCAAAACGTTCCTCTGAAATTTGTGTATAACAAACTTAATATTTAGAAGCAAAATAACTAATTTTTTCTATAAAAGCTCTCTGGTTTTAATTTTAAAAAAATATCAAAAATTTATAGAACAAAGAATGATCATTTTTAGATCATATAAATAACTATATTTTATAATTGTAAAAAAAGATTAGATATTTTACTTTATAAAAAAATATATCATACCAAAATATTTTCTTCTATCAAAATAAAAAATATAGTTATCTATTTTTATTATAACTGTTAATATTGTTATTAAAGATGATTCAAAGTGAAGTAAAAATGTTGAATTATTTTGAATAAATACTTTTTTTTAACACAAGTTAATTAGCGCTTCAATTGCATTACAGTAAATTCTTATTAACTCTAAATTTCTTGTTTTATCATTATTTTTTTTTTACATTATTTGATTCGAGAACCTTTTAGAGCTTTTTCTCATTTTATAGAAATAAGAAACTAGGAAAAAACTTTTTTTTTAATTTTCAATTCATCGATAATTTATCTTTCTTGATAATAAAGAAACATTTGATTCGAAATAAACAACTAGTTTTCGCAAAGTGAGTTTTGTGTACAATATATATAATAATGTATATCTACTGTCATCCGGTAATTATTAGTCTTGAAAAATATATTTCCATTATTTGCTACGGAAGTGACTATTGTTTGCAATCGCCTATAATTATTAATAGGCTCTATAAATATTCAATGTACGTACACCGAGTTGCGAAAATGTACAACGATCCAATTTTGATAACTACGATATTTCTCTCGGCTTGATTGTGTGCAATCGCGCAATAGTTAATTAGCCTGTAAAGCGAAACGAGCGCGTCTGTCGGTCATACAACTGCTATATGTATAATTATGCATCGCGCAATATGTTCTAGATAGCTTTCCGTTCCGTATAATGTGAATATAATAATTTCTTTTGTCCAATATGTGCATGAGGATTCCGAAGAAAATTTTTTCCGATGAAATTATTCCGACGAACGATATTGTCAATACAATTATTCGCGAAGTGTTTTTCTTTGCATTTTAGAACAATTTTTAAAGGATCGTATTCGCTCAGTCGCGATGGAGCAAAGTAAAACAGAGGAAATCGACAGAATAGCCGAGACTCTCGTTGGCCGCAAGATATTTGTAACGGGCGGCACAGGATTTTTAGGAAAAGTACTAATCGAGAAGATTCTGCGGAGCCTGCCCGATATAGGGCACATCTATATGCTCGTCAGACCGAAGAAGGGTAAAGATCCTAAGCACCGGCTGGACGAAATATTCAATTCTCCGGTAAGTTCTAAGATCGCTTTTAAAAAAAAGAAATTCTTTATACTTTCTAAAAGAGTTGATTAAAAAGGTGCACGAAATACCATGTCAGTTATACAAAAAAAGAATTCTTGTCGACTAACTAATTGTGCGGCAGGATTACGTTCAGACATATACGCGATCCCAGCGATCTAGCTTACTTCATCCAATACCCGGAAAACTTTACGTTCCACCTTGGTCTCTCTCGAGCTGAGGCACCAAAAAGAGAAAGTGCGTGACTATGACTTTGCTATTGCGCGTTACGGGTTGCATCATTGTTGCTATACGACGATAGTACAAGGTGCAGCTGAGAATGTTCACGCTGAGCAACGTGTGTTTCCTCTTACACCGCGCGCTTTGGATATTTCTTAAATGAAATTCACCAGTGAAAGTGTAATAAACCGGACAGCATCAGTTCGGATTGCCACCAAACCATCTATGTGACGAAAGAAAGCGAGTCAAGGCCCCGACTCGAAAATATTGCGAGGAAGAGATGGTGATTATTGGTATCGCGCGCTCCTGCTGGTCTTGGTGAAAGTACGGATTGCGCATTTCGCGCCGTGTGTTATGTCACGTCTTTCAAATTTAACGCAATACCGTAAACATGCCTTATACGTGCGCGTACGCGTGTGCCTGTCCATTAAAATTTCTATAAATTAGACATCATTAGAATATAATTTTCCGGGTTATAACTGTTTCACCTGAAAGAGAAAAAGAGAAACGGTTATTATAAAAAATCTTTAACAGGATTCACAGCTACAATCGGCAAGTATTTGAATACAACAAACTAGATTAGATTTTATTAATTTAAAAATTTGACTAATGCTGAGAGAATTGTGCTGTATATTTTAGAGATTACGTTTATGTAAAAGATTACAAATTTTTTGCTATGAACAGGATCAGCAATATAAAATATACAAATTATAAATTAGACCATACAGTATAGAAAAAAGTAATTGTTCTATATACGATTATTGAATATGATATATCTAATTTTCAAAAAGTAAAAGGGCTGAAATAATTACAAAATTAGAAAAGCAAGATAGAGTCAAGCAAGAATCCTAATCAGGTCATTCTCAATGTTAACATCAATTACAATTTAAAAAGTTAAAATCAATACATAATTAAAATATTATTGCTGCGATCGTAATTTTGTTATAGTAAAAATTAGATCAAATATTTTAAATGTATATTGTTTCCTAAATCCACAAATAGTCACGCTGGTTAGAACGTTGTATATGCAAAATATTGAAGTCAAAATGTATTAAAAATCAATCATTTAAACATGTAAACAAAACTCGACGTTATAATCTGGCGTTACAATAACATAAAACAAAACTGCATTAAACTCTAAAACTGATTTTAAAATAAATCGCTAAATTCTTTCTTATATGTATAGAAGAATCTAAATATTGTATAAGTATAATAAATCATATGAAAGCAAATCCTGCAAAAGAAATTCAGAATCGCGGTTGTCAATGGTCATACGACATGTTACTTTAAATATCTGATTTTAATATTTAAAATATATAAGCGAGATGAAAGTTTTAGTGCAATTTAAGAATATAGGCTTTTTAACAATCCGAAGATTGTTTATATAGATAAAATATAAAATAAAATAAAAACAAAATAATTTACATAGTATACACTATAATATACGTAAATGTAGATTATTATATTTTACGCGTAAATATATAACCTTGTACTCCACATCACGGTGAACACTTTACATCGCACTTTGTTCGAAATCACTAATTCATTCAATAGTATTGCGTGAAACAATTATCGTGAAAAATTGATGATAGATACGGTGGCTTTCAATTATGCACAAAGTATAGATATATTATAGAATCTATTCATTTGCTATATAATTATCATATATTCTTAGCAAAATGGAATATCGTTAACATAGTACAATACTTTTAACTATAATTCTTAATTATATAAAAAAGTGAAAGTCATATTAGAGTGATGTACACGTAAGTTACATCTAATGATGTCTATAAGAAACAAAGGTTTTATTAGATTTTATTTTTATGATCTTTATTAGACATCTATTGTCAAAAAAACTAGTTATAATCTACTTCACAATTTTTCAACGTATATTTATAAAGAACGGCACATAATTGGATTTTATTTTATAATATCTCATTTGTTAATAATGACTACCAGAGAAAAACTTTTTAGGATTTTTCGATGTTTATCATTAAGGAATAATTCTAATTGGTCATAAATTATAAAACACCCTATATATAGACCTGTATATGTGTGTGTATATATATATATATATATATATATATTATATCATGTTACAACCAGTTAAGATAATTAATATATACCAGGATTTTTTTCTTTATCAACTGGTAATGTGAGTTCGAAGTTCAAGAACACGTTTAAGAAATATGTTGTACGCATATATAATTAATAATTACATACATATATAATGTTTCTTTTACATGATTTAATTTCTATGAAATCAAACTTGTATCCTCTTTTCTATTTTATTTCATTATTTCCCTAACAGAAAATTTTAAGACGAGCAATTTGATTATTTTTTATTTTTCAGTGATTTAAATAGAAATTATACTCAACTCTAAATGCTTTTGCCAAATAAAGAAATTAGAAAATTGAAGATATTAAAAGACATATCTTAGAAACTGAGATAAAAATCTAAAAAAAATTTAAAAAAGCTGTCCAAACAATACAAAGTCTAAAATTATGACATAAGATGTCTTTAAGTCGTCTTTTAAACGCAAAAAACGTCTTATGATCCGATTTTAGATACTTTTTATTGGGTAAATACGTATTTATTTATTAATCTGAGAAATATATTAAAAAATTAATAAAAAGTCGATAGAAATCGATTTAAGGTCGTTTAATTTGGTGAAATGTATATAAAATAGGCATTAAAATCAAATCATTAAAAGTAGGAAAATATTGTGCATAATATTATGCGTACAACAGATTTCTTTATATATATATATATATATATTTACATAGAAAGAATAGTTTTCCTAAAATGTTTAATAATTTAGTCAGATAAAAAACAGATCTGAAAATAATTTTGTTAAACCAATTAAAGTTAAAATAATTAAGTAGGACGCTCAAATATAATGAACAATACTGTAAAAAATTTTGATACTTTAGTTAACTAGTTTAAAGGCCATCACACGTACAAAAATTTTAGTAGAATCGTAAGGTCTTAAGCAAATCGACCAATCACAATCAAGATTACGATCTAAAATTTTAATACGCTAAACTGTGATTGGCCGATTTGCTTAAGACCTTACGATTACTACTAAAATTTTTGTACGTGTGATGGCCTTAAATGTCTTATATATTATTTTAATAGTGTTTAACAAAATTTTATTTTTAAATCTGTATCTAGCTAAATTTTTAGATACTTTAGCAAAATCGTTCTTTCTATGTATATTTTGAACTTAAGCGTTATTATCTAAAAAAAAACCTGTTATATATTATCTTAATTAATTGCAACATTATTAAAAAAAAAAACGGTTCATATATATAAATTTAACCACAAATTAGTGCCAAGAATAGCTATATTCTTATATCTACGCAATAGTGACGTAACAGTAGGTACATTAATGGTCTACATCACTTATATTCTCTAGGACTTTTTTGTATATATAATTTTGTATATATAATAATCTCTTCGGATTGCGCATTTATACTCTTACCTTGTTCTTGCAATTACGATTACGTATGACCTTCGAACAACTGGCGAATAATAAACAATTCACTTTAAATTAAAATTACAGCTCTTCGAGAAAGTTAGATCTCAAAGAGGATTGCCGGCGCTTGAGAAAGCAGTAACGGCCATTAGCGGAGATGTGGCATTGCCGGGACTTGGATTATCACCGGAAGACAGAAAGATACTTATCGAGAATGTTAACATTGTGTATCACGGAGCAGCTACCGTTAGGTATTGATACTGAAAATAAGATGCTTCTAATTCGATTCTGAAGTAATTTTAGATTTGGCGACGATATAAATTTCTTTGTACTTAAATTATTATATCTTTAATTAAAAAATGCAGTTTTAAAAATATTCAGTAAGCAAAATGTCTAGCAATTTGTACAAAATAAGATTTCATGGGTATTGCTCTAAATTGGTTCACATTAAACTTCTCTGTTCCGCAGATATAATCTGACAGCGGAAATCGAGTAAAATGTGTCATTTCGTAATCATTTAAATGGAATATGTCACATTAAATGGTTACGAAACGATAAATCCTGCTCGTTAGATTTCTACGGTCAATCTATCGTCTCATTCCGTTAACAGATTCTATATTTTCGCTGGCATTCTCCGAGTATTTTTCAAAATCAGTTTCTATAAAAAATCTATGTAATACCACATTTTCTTACTTCACATTCTGTTTCATAAATTTCATGACTGCATAAATTATGAAAATTTCTCGAAGAATTTTATTTAGATCACCTTGATAAAAAAGTTTTCATAATATTAAAAAAATATTTTTCAAAATTATACAAATGCGATATCTGATAGAAAAGAGTTAAATTGGTTCTAACAACGAACCCCTTCTAATTAATCATTTTGTACATATAATTGAAAAATTTTTTATCAGAATTAAAAAAATGAAAAATGGTGAGAAATTATAAAAGAGTATCACGTAGAAGCAAAGTTGAAGAAAGTTGAAAAAAGATTTGAATTTTACGAGAAGCCAAATTATGAGCTTGATTCTTCTAGTCTGTAATAAAAATCCAGTTTAACCGGTTTCCTAGTTGTATATTTAACTATTTACACTACGGTTTGAAGAGATATTTCATTTATAATATAATTTACAAAATATTTTAAAAAGTTATACAATTCACAGAAATTCTGAAAAATTATACGAAAAATCCTAAAAATTATAAAAAAAATCTTACATCTCATTATGATTTAAACAATTTTTCATATTTTAATATTTAGGACTTTTAAAAAATATTTTACATTTCTCTTCAGTATTTTATACATTTTCTTCAGAAAGTATAGAATCTTAGCATATGTTTGAAATTCAAATTCCACATATATAAAAAAATTTAGAAAAGGTATAGACTCTCAAAAATCTGAAATATTCTAATTAACGTAATTCTAAAATGTCTCGATTAATATATAAAAATTTGAGAAATTTTCTGTAAAGTTAAAAAAGTAGAAATTTTTTACTATAAAAAATATATATAAGGAATTCTAAGAAAATTTTCAATCAGGACATGTTGCTTTATAATTAGGTCGATTATATACAACTCTCAAAAACACGATTCATTCGATTCATGGACTAATGATATTCATCATAATCTTGCAGATTCGATGAACTGTTGAAGAGAGCAGTACTGCTAAATACACGCGGTACGAAACTGATGTTAGAGCTAGCCAAAGAAATGAAGCATTTACTTGTGTTTATTCACATCAGCACAGCCTATTGTCATCTCGAAGAACAGGTGAGTAGGTTCTGAACATGCATATCCGGATGCTTAGAAAATGCTAAATAAGAACTGGCTTTGATAGATTTTGTGCGAGAAAACGTATCCCCCGCCTGCGGATCCTCATCAAGTAATCAAATGCGTCGAATGGATGGACGATGACGTAGTCGAAGCAATGACGGACAAAATCTTAGGGAAACTACCTAATACTTACGCTTTCACTAAGGCATTATCGGAGAGCCTTGTCGAAGAATCTATGCCACATATCCCGACAGTAATTATGAGGTACAAACGAGAAAGTCTCGTTCAAATTTATGGATAATGAATATGAAATACTTCTGTTATTCAATTTTATCATTTATTAGGCCAAGCGTAATTATTCCTATCTGGAAGGAACCGATACCTGGATGGACAGACAATATCAATGGACCTACCGGTCTTTTAATTGGCGCTGGCAAGGGAGTAATCAGAACGATGTTCTGTAATGAAAACGGTTACGCTGATTATCTACCTGTCGATATTGCCGTCAATGGTCTTCTCCTTGCTACATGGAATTTTATTTACTTTAAGGATTACGGAAAACGTGTTTTTAATATGACGAGTAGTGCCGAGATTAAAGTAAATAGAAAATAATAAATGTTTGTTATGTGCATTTTTTAATAATATCGAAACGAGTTTTTTATCTTTGTCTACAGGTTACCTGGGCAGAAATAATAGAACGCGGTCGAAAGATTACGGAAAGGATACCTCTAAATGGAGTCGTTTGGTATCCAGGTGGTAGCTTGAAAAAATCGCGATTAATGCACAATATTTGTATATTGCTCTTTCACATGATTCCGGCTTATATTATCGATGCACTTCTTTTTCTGGCAGGATATAAACCGATGTAAGTCGCTGCGAGAGTTTAAATCAATGTACAAGGAGTATTTCCACAAGTTCATTCATTTTGTTCATATACACTTGTTTGTATCACAGCATGTGCCATATACAACGCCGTATAAACAAAGGATTTGAAGTTTTTGAGTATTATGCTAATAATCAGTGGGATTTCGAAAATAAGCACGTTGAAGACATACGGGCGAAGATTAACAGCACAGAATGTAAAAACTATCAAGTGCATGGCAAAGACTTGGATATAGATGTATACTTCGAAGATTGCATTCGAGCCGCTAGAATTTATATCTTAAAAGAGATGCCAGAAACACTACCTGCTGCTCGTCGACATTTGAGAGTGTAAGTTTGAAATAAGGAAAAAATCACTTTTTTGTGCACAACAATCTAATGTCTTTTTTTTTGTTACAGTATGTATTGGGTGGATGTAATCACGAAGATACTTTTCTTTGTGTTTATTATATACCTATTAGCATCATGGAGTGAAAGTTTTAGAACGTTGCTTTCGTCCAGTGTAACATATATTACAAAAGAATTAATGAATTTATAATTTAAGTAAGTAGAATTGTTCTGACCGATCAACGGAAAGCTTATCGATCCAATTATCAATTCTACCATTTAATCTCAAGGACGCAATAGGGGTTAAGTATATAGTGGTAATTTGTGGTACACACTGCAAGCTGTAGTGTGTGAACTAAATACGGGTAAAAAAATGTGAATAAATGTGTTATTTACACAATTTTCTGAGTTTTATTTTTATGAAAGATTTTGAAACACTCATCTTTAAACAGACTCTTGTACTGGTGGTTCATAACCTTCTGGTCTGTCTATCTTAGAACCACTATCTCCGGCCTCTTCACTCTTGTTACCACCTCCATCTCCGTGCAACTCCAATAATTTGCTAAGCTCGAAGCGTGGTTTCTTCAATACTTTTACCTAATAAAATTATATCCTCTTGCTTAGTGACAACTCTTAACATTCTATTAACATTATTAAGGATCAACAAGCGTGACGGGCCAATTATGACTTATTATCTACACCTTATTCACGGTGAAAACACATATCTGTACTTTCTATATAGAAGTCATATTTTGCCATAAAACATTTTCAGCTTATAGTTTAAAAAACTACGAAATTTGTAATAGAAATTTGCAATTTAGTCGTTAAAATATTATAATAAATAAGATTATCTTATTATATCTTAACTACACTGTAGCAGATCGAATAAAATATCAAAATAATATTTTATTTTTCTCTGTTTCTAATATTGCTTTATAGTGGAGATTGCAGATAATTATTTTTATTACAAATATCGCATCTACAACGCGGAAATTTCATAACTCTCCTGTTGATCCTTAATATTTATTTTAAAAAATGATTATATTTTATTTTTGCAATTGTATCCATATTGTTATTACTTACCTTACGAATATAAACATCGTGCAAAGGATAGATGCCCTGCGAGGCTTTTTCGATGTCCTTAGCTGTGGCATCCGGAAGTAGTTTACTGACCACGCCTTTCAAATCGGTTTTGGTAACATCTTCCGTAATGGTCTCAACCATCTTCTGTCTGATTTTCTTTACCTAAATTGAGCCATATGTTATAGATGAGAAATTGATACTAAGCCTTTTGAGGCCTTTCATAGGTATTTTCTTTGGAAGTTCCAAAGGGTTTGCAGGTCTCTATTAGTAATGTCAACATTTCGTGAATTTTACCATTTACTTTACCACTTCTTTCACCCTGATAATATGAATGTTAAGGTTCACGAAAAATTGGTATTAACAATAAATCACAACATGGCGATAATCCGCAAACCCTTCGGTATCTCAGATGAGAAATTATATCATAGATGACAAGTTAAATAAAAAAATACCAGAAGGGTTTTCTGACAAAACTAGTTATTAAATATAATGTTTTAGTGCCGAGACGCTACTGTGTCGAATGTATCGAATATATTTGGACACAGATGTATGAGATTTCTTTTTATTTCACTCTAAAGGTAAAATAAAAAATTTAAGTAATTCTTTTCAGTTACAAAACTTGAAATTAAACTTCATTACTCATATACAAAGTACACCTACAATCAGATGCCTATTATAAAAGAAAGATGTTAAAAAGAAGCTATTTTTCATTGAAAAGATGTAAGTAAAGAATTATTTTTGTAGATTTTGATTTAAATACGATAAAGTTATTAAAAAATTCATATTGTTTAAAGATACCTAAAAAATTAAGCAAAAATATTGAAATTTGGATAAATACTTCATATTCATATGCAATTTTTGAAATGTTCTCCAAATGCTACAAATTTTTTAATAATTTTATCATATCCAGAAGGTAAATCTATAAAAGATACTATTTCTCCTAGTTTTACACCCTTTTAGAAAGAAACTGACTCCTTTTTGACATCCTCCTTTAAGTACATTAAATTCACTTTAATAGAAGTTATGTTCAAAAAATCTAAAAAGGTAATATATATATATTCTTACAAAATAAAATTAATATCCTGTGAATAAAGATATAAATGTCTTTATAAATGTCTGCAATTAAATAATAAAAATTTTAATCTATTATATATGACATATATTGTGTAGCATGTTCCTATATCACTACTTGTTAAAAATAAAAGTAGTGTGGTAAGAGACTGCATTGATATATGCAATATCTCCTTCCATTCAACTATTGAGAAAGTTAAAATGGATAATGGAATTGCATACAACATGGAACAAATCATTTAGAAATACGAACCTGCGCATGCTGGGCATAACATGTCTTCCTCGTGCTGAGCTGATCTTTATTTGTGAAACCAATACAGAAAACTCGAAGCAAATAGCCGTCTGTGGTCTTTACATCCACATTGGCTTCGATCAAAGTTTGCCACTTTTTTACCATTGATCTAAGTTTATCAGTTGTCAAATCCATTCCGTGGAAATTAGTTAATACGTTACGACCTTGAACATCTTCAGCAATCAGTCTGAATTTTCGGAAGGACCTCTCTGCATCTTGATCGCTTTGTAAGTCAGCCAGAGACACTTCAAATACTCTGAACTTCAATCCCTCCGAAGCGATTTCTGAAGAATTAAATAAATATCTTATAAAAAATAATTTAATATATGTAATACAGTCACAAAAATATTAATAATTAACATTAAACTTTTAATTTATATCATGACAGCCATTAATTTAACCATAATTAATATATACATATATGCAATTACTTATATTTTTAAAATAACTACATTTAATAAAAATGAAAAAGTATAAATAGTACACTGTAAGTAAACAAGTAAATATTTATATTTATTATAATTAGTTTCTTAATTTTGTTGCATTTATTACAAAATAATTTTACTTAGCATGAAAGTCAGTTACAACAGACAGTAAATGTATTCGCTAATTAAGAAAAACTGAAACAAGCTATACGCAATATATAATTTACATACAGAAAGATATTCAGTTTTAATTAGAAAGCTTAACAAAAAAGAATCTTACTTGTTCCTTGAGTTCTATTAACCAAGGTTTTTCCAACTTGCCGATTGGCAAACATAGACGGTGCTTTAACATCATACCAGTCCTTGCGAGTGAAAGGATCCACACTGAAATAATAGCATTCATATGAGAAAGATATTTACATATTTTACTTTTTTTAGATGAAAAAAGATATAAAGGTCACTTTTACTTTTTTAAATAAACTCATAATTTTTTTTACATAATATGATTTTTCTAGTTATTTTGCATATAAAAATATTAAAATAGAAATATAATTAGTAGTAACTTAAGATGTTTTCAGTTTATCCTAAAGTTATATAATTATGAATGCCTTATCTATATTCTATATATAACATTAGGAAGATTGTCCTTTCTAAAGAAAAAGTTTTATTAATATTTTATATAATAAAAATCTTTCATTTTAATTTATAAAGGATTTCTTAAAAAATACTTTAAATTCCTTCAAATTTTGAAAGGTCTCTTTCAATATCATAAAATGAGAAATTTTAGAACGTTTTAAGAAAATTTTCACTAGGACTGTGGAAAATAGAAAATTAAATTCATTTACTCAAGTAATCAAAAGAAACTACAAATTGATTAATACTAAATAATTAAACAAGTATATCCTCCAAAATTTAAAAATACAACAATTCAATCACTTTTTTCCTTATCAGTTTAAACAATTTACACACTAATGCCTCTTTCTACCAATGCAGATTAACTTTAATCTCGGTTTAACCTACTGTTAATCTTTTTCTAATTTTTAGAATTAGAAAAAGATTAAAAGCGAATTGAACCGAGATTAAAATTAATCTGCATTAGTGGAAATGGGCATAAGTTGATTAAGTTAGGATTCATGTGATTGAAAATCTTACATGTCAGTTGACTTTTATCATTATAATTTTTAGCGCACATGACAATAAGATACTTAGTTCGTGTTGCTTGAAATCTCCAAAAATGTCGGAGTTAATTTAAAATAAGATAAATATAAATTTGTATGTCGAAAAGAAGACAGCCAAGAATGTTGAATGAAAAAAGTGCAAACAATGCGAACAGATGAGATGCAGTTACGTTATTACATCGAATTAAAGAAAAAATAATACAGTAGAGCATAGTGATATTCGTAACAGCACATATGCATCGTTGCACGCGTCGGCACTCGGTGGACATGCAAGTATCCGACATAACCAAAGGCATCGCGCAAAATAGCAACTCGATGAGAAACTTTTTATAAACATAAAAGTTCCAGCTACAATCGAGATGCAAAATATTTTACTTACATCTTCTTCTTCACGCCCTTCTTGCCTCCTTTCGAAAGTCCCTTATTCTTGCCTACCGCCATGACTGCGTATCGCAGATGAAAAGACACGCTCCCTAACCAAACTTGCCGTCAATACCGTCAAACGGAACACACACAGGCCACAAACGAACAGAGAGTGCTAATACCAGAGAGAAGCCTGAGAGCGGCCATGCCCGGGATATAGCTGCAACTTTTTACTAGAGGAACTCTATGCAACTTTATTTTGAAGCGCCTCTATGTCCACAAAACGTGGACAATGAACTATGTAGCCAATGTCCACGATCGTGTCGGTAATGTCCATGATTTTTTGGTTCGAATCTTCCCTAAGTCCATTATTATCGATCCGTTAGACGAATAAAGACAGACAATCAATCGATTGTCGTTTGCTCACCCTTAATTTAAAAGATACAAGAAAATTAAGTTTTGGTATCGAGAATTAAAAAAAAGATTTTTTTCTTCATGCATTCGTTTGCTCATCGTTAGTTTGATCATAAATCTTTTGAACTAAGGGTGAGCAAACGAAAATTCCAACTGAGAATTCGTGAATAAACGATCAGCAAACAAATGCATGAAGAAAAGAATCGATTTTTTAATACTGGAAGGCCAGCTTCACACGGGTGAAGAGCGAACAGTCACCGCTCATCTCACCATGGCTCGTGTAGATAGGTACAGCTTGATCTGTACCTTAGCTCTACTGGTCATTTCTTTTTGAAACGTATATTTGTAATAAATATTAAATAATATGAAACGTAATTGTTCCTGAGATTTCAAAAACTCAAAATATTAAATTAGAAATATAAGTCAGAAAATTTTTTTATTTTAAAATAATAAATAATATTAAATAACTGCTCAATCTTTTTTTTTATTTAAATAATTCAAATACACACACAC
>NW_017275174.1:623648-624277 GCF_001594065.2 Cyphomyrmex costatus
AAGTATTCAAGAACCGTGCGTAACAAATGTAAGAAATAAAGCTAAAATCGTATAATAAATTGTAATTATCAGAGAACGGTAAAAATGTGACGACTAGATTATTTTAATTATTTTGTAATACGCGAGCGCGTTAATTGATATTTCGACGCGTTAATATTAGACGGTTCTTCTTCTTCAATTAATGACTCTCGCCTCCAACAGTGATAATAGGAGGTCGATGCGACAATATTAGACGGTTAGTGAAAGCGGCCTTGGGGATTGTTTTGATGTGGAAGATACACAGTCCCAGGCCTTGGGGATTGTTTTGATGTGAAAGACACAGTCCCCGCTCACCGTTAGACCGAGCACTCCGAGCAGTCATTCCATTACCGCGGCTCGGAGCAGTAAGCAAATAGCTGTGGTGCACCGCTCTATTTAATATTTCTTTCTAAAACATATTTTTGTAATAACACTATTAAAGATCATACTAAACGTTGTATTTTACGTTCCAAAAACGTACTTAAAATATTAAATAAGAAATAAATTAGAAAAAGTTTTTTAAAATAAGAAATATTAAATAACTGCTTAATTAATTTTGTTTTTTATATAATTTAAATACATTTTAAATACATATATATATACATATATAT
>NW_017275174.1:632573-734899 GCF_001594065.2 Cyphomyrmex costatus
AATCACTTTCGGGAGGGCCAAATTGTCGAAACATAAGAACTCGCAAACTAAATTGCGAGTTCTTACATTTCTAAAATTTTCTTATTCGTTTAGTATCGCGTTTAGGTCTTCCCGCTTATTTATAGGCGAATAGGCACAAAATAAAAATACGGATAGGCAAAGTCTAATTAATATATTATATAGGTAAAGAGAAAATATAAGTCCTTATTCCGTTTCACACACGATGCGCAAGATGTATAATTTTATCCTTGTCATTTACCGAATACTAAAGATGAAATGGTACATCATTCGCACCATATGTGAAACGAAACCATTCATAGATATCATACAATACTTGATAATTGGAAAGAAGGAACTAAAATTGAATAAAACTTTAAATTTTATTCAGTTATCAGCATTCTGTTCCAATTAGCAAATATGAAGATAATATATTATAAATTAATAGTTTTACATTTTTTATTGTATTTTCAGCAAATCTTTATCGAAATTTAATTTAACAATGTAAAATATTATACAGATATTACTTGTGTAACGCGTTAATTTTGTAATTGTGATTTAATTTTATTGTAAATAAATGTTTATAGTATTGGATGCGTAATGTAAAATTAATGTAAACTATGTCCAGATAAAAATGTTATCAAATTAATTTTTGTAATTTTTACAAATATACTAATAAATTATATCATACGTTAATTAAACTGTTAGGGTATATAACGATATAATATAAATTTTATTTGTTGTATCTAGAAACTATACATTTGATAAAATTATGTGTTCTTGTACGTATTTTCGACGTTTTCGTATAATCCCATTTTATTATATATAATAATGTAATTTTTTAATTATGTTCTCTCTTAATATAATTTTTCATGTATTTTTACAGCATTTATATTGTATATATTATGATTGTAAATATTATTATTCTTATATATTGTCACTGTCATTGTAATATTCACATAGTTATTGTACAAATATTATAATTATTAATGTATTAAATTGAATAAAGTATTATATCCAAAGATAGCATTAAATATTGTATTCAAGATGTACGAGTATATAACAAATAAAGAAAAATAAAGAAAATAAAAAATATAAATATAAAACAACAATTATCCGCAAAAACAGGCTGTTGTTACGATGGTCCGTTTTTTACGAGTATAAGTATAATTTATAAAGAAAAGAGGACCGCCGATAAAATCGGCGGGGGTGGTGGAGGGCCTCTTTAGCTCGTTTTTGCTAAATGATTTATGTTGCTTTTTCAAGAGTACATTCTTGGGAAGCATTAAAAGTTTATCTAGGTAGTCAACGTGATAATAAACAAATTAAAAATTATGTATATAAAGAAATATATAAATAATTCCTTTTATTTTTTAAATAAAAAATAATAACATAAAGGTACTTAATAATATTAAAGTTTTATATCGTTTTGAGCCTTTACATATTATTTAATTATGATTTATACAATTCCAATAAATTGTGTCACACTGTGTCGATTCATATAGGCATTATTTATTATTACTTAATTTTAAATCATTTTGAGCCTTTACATATTACTTATAGTATTTACTTTTAAAAAGTACAGTATTTACCTTTTTTTATTGTAAATTTTTATGATATTAAAAAATCCTAATATTACAATGTCAAGGTTATAATAGTTTTTAAATTAGTAAAATAATTAAAGAAAAATGTTCTTATAAGTTAAAAGTATTTTTAAACTTGTATTACATAAATACTTTAAATAATATTACATAAGCAACATTGTATTAATTTTAATTTATAATTTATTTATGAATAATTAAATTCTTAATTTTTATTATTTCTTTGTTATTAAATAAATAATTTTAAATGTTTTAACTTTTTAATAAAAATATATATTTATTTCTTTTAAAAAATAATTATTTATTAATTTATTTGATTATTTTATTTTTGTGCATATATTGTTTATTATTTATTATTCCTTATCCTTACTTTCACTCTGTGAAAGGTATAATGAAAAAAAGATATAATGGTATAATATCTCAAAAATGTTCAACACATCTTATGTTTATTGAAAAACGTATTCAAAAAACATCCTAAAATCTTTAATAACATCCTCTGAAAAAAATAATATAAAAGGGTAATATATGAGAAGTGGATTAGGCCTAATGGGGAAACCACTATAAAAAAAACGCATCATACTATCTACCGCAAGGTGATGTGGAAATGATAGTGTTTTCAAACTGTCATTTTCTTGATATAGAAAAGATAAAAGAAAATTATTTTTTAATATATGATTTTACGTTACAAGCTACTCACATGATTATTTATTTTTAATATAAGTGATTACTCATTTTGACTACTTATGTATATATTTTTTTTAATAATGTCAAATGCTGATAGCGCGTGCGTAGCTCGCGCCTGTATTGTTCTAGTTTATAAAGAAAAGAGGACCGCCGATAAAATCGGCGGGGGGGGGGTGGAGGGCCTCTCTAACTCGTTTGTACTAATTACTAATAACTATATATTTAGTAAGAACGGGCTAAGTTAACATAAAGAAAACAACTTCCTAATTCCATTTTTATACAGACACGTATTATAAGACAAAATTCGTGAAATTAATTTGTTTGAATATTTGATTTCAAGTTTCTTAAAAGTCAGCAATTTTCATTTCTCTATTAGAAGATATACAAAATTCAAAATTTTATTTTTGATAACTCATTAATAAATTTTGTATTAGTATTTTTCTGATTTCTCATATACATATATACGTTTCTTTTCAAGAATAGATGATCTGAGAATCACTCTGTTCTGCAACCATTGAAAAGCCTTGTCGACCGATAAAATATCGGCCTAGTGGTTGCAGTGTTCAACAGAGAATGCCGCTTTGCAATTATTATAAAATTCGTGTTTTGTGTGCACCAGTTCGTATTTTTTCCTTTTTTCTCTAGAAGAAGAGAAAAGGTAAAATGATGAACTGGTGCAAAAGTTCAACCAAAAAGAACTGATTCTGACTTGGTCTCAGACATATCGATTGGTTGTCTGCTTTGTTTGGCTAACGGATTGATAATCATGGACATAGGGAAGATTCAAACCAAAAAATCATGGACATAGGGAAGAATCAAACCAAAAAATTGTGGACATTGCCGACACGATCGTGGACATTGGCTACATAATTCAATGTCCACGTTTTGTAGACATAAAGGCGCTTCAAAATAAAGTAACAGCTAAATCCCGGGTATGGCCGCTCTCAGGTTTCTCTCTGCAGTTACACAGTATTGGAGATCCTCAAGTAAGAAATACGGAAACTGTGACGGGATTGGTTGATGGCGTCAATAGAAGAAGATGATCGAACCAATGGAGTTCAACTGTATTTTATTCCAGAGCGACATCTAATTCTTTAGAGAAGGATAGGATGCCAGCACTTTGAAGAGTAATATATAAATCCCTGCGAAAAATAATTGTCTTTTATCCTTTGTCACAAGCTGTGTTCCAATCAATCCAGACCAAATGCTACAAAAATATCCAAGTAAAAAATACTTAATAAAAAAATTCATTTATTTTTAACATAAATATTACGTAAAATATTAAGTATATATAAAATTATTATACGTTATTAAAAGAATATAATTAAGAAAATGTAATCATAATGTAATTTATTCACACTTTTATTATATACTATTAATGCTTAATCTATGTGTATATTGAAACTAAAGCGTACTTTTACTGATTATTATCATGAGTATAAAAGGCTTTCAAATCGCACACTGATCTGATATAAAAGGAAAATATGTCAATATCGTAAATGTATACTTACGAGAAAAGAATAAAAGATGACTATCGAGCGCAGGTGACTGAGCGGAGTCCTTTTACTAATACAGACATCAGACATCTGCTTATATCCTCAAGTTATCCAAGTGGAAATCATCAATAATATTACATATTGTTAACAACGATACAACGATATGTTTCGATCGACAGTGTAAAGAGTCTTCTTTATCTCAGAAATAAAGATAATCTTAAATCTGCCTCTCTCTATTGTTCTAAAGAAGATAAATTTATGAAAAATTGAGGAACGTCGTCGATCAGTTCAACTTGATGCACATATGTTTAATAAAGATAATCGAGATGCGCGCGCGCGTAAAATTTAGTAAAATGTACAAAAAAAATATATCAATATAACATATATTGTATATATTATTTATATATATATTATTGCGTCTACACTATTGAATTTGTGTGTGTAGTGTCGAATTTAATTATCGTTTTAGTATAAAAGGATGATATATATTTAGTGTTAGGAGCAGTGACGACTCACGTTAAATTAAATTTGACACTTTAGATTTAACAATGTATATTATATATACACACTATATATATATATATATATATATTTACGAGAGAGACAAGTGACAAGCATACGTGATTGAACGAGACCCTTTGTTATCCTGCAGACTTCTACTTATATCTCCATTATAGCCCTAATCGTATACACATATCGATATTCTTCCGATGTCGTGCGCAAGCTCTCTTTCTCTCTCTCTCTCTCTCTCTCTCTAACAATGGTATACTAACAACATTATGATCAATAAAATAGTCCTTTTCTTATGAGTATCTCGTATACGAAAAGAGAATCGTAAATCTGTCTACCTTTAATAAGATAAATGAGAAGAAATAACCCTAATCTCAATGCGTTTTGCAGTACAACTCATACTGTCTCGCGATCCGTTTTGTCATTCTCTTTGAAGCGCAATTTTCTTTATGTCTATAGGTTGTCTGCAGTCATAACAAACCGAAATTATGATTCATTTCAAACAATTCTATAGAATAACGTACCAAATTGGCCACGAGATTAGCTATTAATTTTTCAAGTTCTCGATAGACAACGCGAATAATAGACAATGAAAGAATACTTCAAAGAAACGCTAATACAAATTGCAATCGTTCAATAACAGTTTGAATGTGGCTTAGCAAGGTAGAAGGTAAAATCTGTTTCTCTGACTTGGTACCATTAGCTGTAAAACTGTCGTATCAGAAACATTGACAGATATTTCCAGTGACAGTTCTCAGTTCAAAGTTTTTTAACAATAAAGTTCGTTTTTAAAACTCGCGCTCATGATAGTGGAATTAAATTTCAATAGAACATACATGTTTTGTCAGATTTTGTATATACATGTATATAATGTGCCAGTGTTTGAAAATTTCTAATATTTTTAAACGTTTGAAATATATAATTTAAAATGTTTGTAACAATAAGTCATAACAAAATCATAATAATAACGTTACTGAAGTGTGTGATTTATTATTAATTATAAAATTGAAAAACTCCAGTTTTTCTTCGTTCCAGTTTTTATAAACATAAATTTAAAACCTTAACATTATTGATGGGCCAGTCACTAATTATACTTCGAATATTATTGAACAGATTTAATTGTAATTATTATTATTGATATTAATGTAATATTAAAACTGTAGGAAGTTATAAAATTAAACATACAGGTACTAAAATGATGAATAAACAGATGAAAGCGTATCGCACATATCAACAATTCCTTCAAACTCTGCTCACTATCTGTGGTTGTTGGTACATGCCCACAAAATCCGGCAAATCCATGTATTACTGGTCAATTTGTGTACTTTTGGCGATGATTTCATATACAATGATGAGCTTGCATATGTGTTATATTCTTAGACATAACTTGAAAGTTATGATGAAATTCGTTGGCATAACAATAACTGGACTTGGCGCCGTTCTCAAGGTACGATCTAGAAGGAAATAGCATTTAATGCATAAAGGACACAATCAGAAAAATAATTTACATGTATATGATAAATCTATGTATACAGTAAAAAAAATATTAATAAATTAATTTATTATAATAATGTATATTAAAATCTCCTGAGGATCGGCAAGTTTTCGGATGACTTAGAGTTTTGTTGAGAAACATATCCTTACATCATGATATCGATCTATGTAAAAGATAGCGCTACTCCAAAACAGATATATCAGCTTCCGGTTTGGAAAAAAATTTATTTAAAAAAAATTAATATATTGTATACCGTGAGACTGTTGAAAACCATCTGTAACAATTACAGAGAGTACGCTTCAGCCGACTCAAGATTAATTTTCTTTCCCTCTTCCCCCTTTTAATTCTCCTTCATTATAAACAGAAAATTTCGGTATTAATTATAATATTATTTATATGAGATACCGAAGTACTATGTAAAATTAAAATTCAATAAAATTTATTTAAATCATCAAAAGCAATATATTGGCTTCCGTTCCTCTCTAGAGGTAATGTGTACATATATACGTATATATATATATATATATATATAATATATCTGATTATTATAATATAATATAATACAATATTCATGCATAAATCAAATAGTTTGCAAAATTACATTTTTCGACTAATTTTAAAAATAAATTCTTAACATATATTTTTATGTACATTATGTTAAAATTTATTTCAAAATCACTTGATTTTTTTATAGAATAAAATAAAATAGAAATTTGCAGTAGAAACAATTTGTTAAAAAAGAAACACATTTGACTAATACATCATGATTAATCTTTTTATAAACATTATTTCAATAAATATTATTCTTTCATAACGTCTTTCGAGAAGAGGAAGAAATTTTGATTTAAATTTCGAATATTACAAATTTAAAAAAACACTTGACTGAAAATACTATATCAATCTTTAAGTATTTTCTATTCTTTACACGGGAAAAAAATATGAATCTCTGATCTTTTTAAGGTGGTAACTTTCATGATAAATCGTGACTCTCTGATAAATTATCACCGAACGCTGAATAATCTTTTCGAGGAGGAGCTTATGAAGAATGAAAAAATCCAGACGATAATTTTTTCGCCTTTACGCACAATATATACCCTGGCATATACATATTTCGCCATCCTGGTAATAGTAATATTCGCATTTTTTGGATCTTCGTATATCTTTATAATCCACAATCTTCTCCACCTTCATTTATCCACAAACTATACCCTGCCGCTCAGCAGGGGAGTGGGATGGTTCTGGACCATTCCTAACAATTTTTTATATCATCTACATCTCTTCTACGAGACAGGCCTAATAACACTCGGCACCATGACGGCGTGCAGCGTCGACAGCGCTTTTGGCTTTTATGTTTATCAATTTAGCTCGACAATACGTGCCATGACTTTCGCTGTCACGAATCCTCTGTCCACCGAGAGATTCTCGGATCTCCTGAGAATATGTGTAGTAAAACATCAGAAGCTACTGCAATGTCGCAACACGCTGGAGCACGTTTATGGACCCATCATCTTTTGGCATATTGTCACCAATGCCGTGCTTCTTTGCTCGTTGATGTACGACTTGATATCAGTATGTAACCACATTATTACAAAATGTTATGAGATGTTTGATTTTATATATTGTACCTCTACTCTATTGTGCTATGTGCAGTCATAATCTGTCACAAAATATATAGAATCAAAAACTGCACTGTGTGCTTGCAAATTTTTCACTCTATTGATGGTATCGCACGCATTATACAAATATTCATTAATATAATATTAATCGTTAAACATTTACAATAGTTACCGGAGTATAATTTTTACAACGTGTCCGCGTCTCTAGTATATGCCGTAATAAAACTGCTTCAAACATTTATATACGCATGGCATGGCACTTTTCTCACAAGTGCGGTAAGTTTTTATAATGCGATAAACGATTATTATATAACTCAAAATTGACCATTTTAAATACATTTAGGGCGAGGATTTTCGTAAAGGAATATACTTTGGCAAATGGCCCAATTCTAGTCTCAATCATCATGTGAGAACAAATATTATTTTAATAATGATGCAAAAGCCAATGACGGTAAACGCATTTTTTTCCCCCGTCGATGTAATCATGTTTACCAATGTAAGTATTTCAATTACAATACAGTTCAATAAAAAAAAAAAACGTCAGAACTGACTAGTGTCACTTTCTATATAGTTTTTGGACGCTCTGAATACAAATCTGATTTTCAAATTGTTCCACACATCATCCTCTTTCATTCCCTGAAATATTAATTAATAGTTATGGGACATTCTATATAAACAATATATCTATATATATATTGGAGCAATTTGAAAACTATAGCTTTGTATTAAGCATCCAGAAAACTATAAAAAATAACTAGTCTCCTTTAGTCTGGAAAAAATTTTTATAGAACTGTGTAATCGGTCTATCTGACAAGAGAATAACCCCGTGAAGCGTCAAAAATTCTGATTTTTTAATGAAATTTTCTTACACATAAGTTAAATAAATTTATAAAATCAATAAAATTTTATTTATTAATATAATTTCAAATAATAATTTTTTAAAGATTTTTTGAAATTTCTTTAAATAATTATTTTTTTTTAATATTATAGATGTAGATAAATAAAGGTAATTTAATTTATTGTAAAATTTTTGTATGAACATTTTTTGACGTCTTGAATAGTTTTTGAAATGTAACAAAAAAGCTAAAAAAATTGCTTTAAGTCCAATTACGTAAACCTCTTATAAAATCGCTTTTTTACATTAATTGATATCAGTAAAATTTAGAAAAATTGTAATCTCACCAATTTTAATGACCTTGATAATATACATATATAACAAGATCATTGAAATCGATGAAGTTGTCCATTTTCTAAAATTTTCCTCTGATATTTTCTAAATTTATCTATTTACGTAACGTGTGTATATATATATATATATATATAAACATATACACAAAGTTTCATTAAAATCAAAATTTGACATTTCGCAAGATTCCCTTGTGAATGAAACCTTATCATTTTCCAGTCACTTTTGATTTTACCATTATTTTAAAATAGCAATAATATTTTATTTTCGCGAAAATAAAACATTCAAAATTTAGGAAAATACAAATTTAAAAAAATTTGAATTTGATACTCGAACAAAAAAATTAAAATTATTTTGAAGTATATATATATTATAAAATTTATTCAAAACAAATAAAGAAATAAAGAATTAACAAATTTTAAGTGCCATTCCAATTACGTCAATTAGAAGATTTATTTCATCTGTAAATATGATTTTTTAAATTATCAATTTTATTTTTTGCAAGGCTATAGAAAAGCCTCTAAATTAACTAACAAATTTACAACTACTTACATACTTTTTGCATATTAATCTAATTCTATTTATTTCACTTTTATTAATAGTCCGTGAATGCTACAATGTCCTATTTTTTCCTGTTGCAATCTCTCGAATAAAGGCGGATAGAGATGGACTCTACGTATGTTTTGTAACCGCCGGAAAATTCGTATAATCATCATGTTCTCATTGTGTTACTATAATATAATTTGAAGAAAAATGCAATCAATGTAATTTATTAAGATTTATTTTATTATTATACACAATCGATTAATGCTTAATCTATATTTAACAATTAAACGATAACATATATACTATAACTTTAAACCTGATCCGTTTCATCTTTACACTCTTCTCAAATAATAATTGATGTGCGAGATAAGAGCATAGCAATAAGTAAGCTTTTAGAAATTTTTTTTTTAAGAAAAAAAGGTTTTAATTAGCACAATAATTTAATAAAATCAAAATATAATGCAGTATGACTATGTTCAATATATTGTCAGTACTGAAAATTTGTACATTATATGTACGTGTATATAAATTACAGATTTTTAGCGGCAGTATATTATATCCACGAATATACTAACGAGAAAAGTATCAAGCGTGACTGAACGGAAACCTTTTTTTACCCAAACGTCTGCTTACACTTCCAAGCTAACTATCAATCTAACTATAATAATGATACAATATTTCAATCAACAATGGCTGTTTTTTCCAGTTAGGATACGGAACATTGCACTCTGTGTTCCTCTGTGCATGCAAGATACTTGTTGAAACGCAATTTAATTTCATATATGCATTATATAGTATTCCATTTTTATTTTTATGATTATATTTATAGCGAAGCGTTTACATGCACTTCTTTTACATGTAACACATATAATATACATACATACCCATTATTCCTTCAGCGAATTCTGCTCCACTGGTAAGCAGCGACATTGAATGGATAAATATATTTTTTCCAAATTGTCTTTTAGACAGTCTTATTTCCACATACTTATTCATTTCTCTTACGCTTATTTCATTTCTGAAACATTTAAACAGCCGCGCGCTGCATAAATGCTCAAGCTCTGATTGGTCAAGATTTCAGACTCCGTCATTATGCACAAATGGTTCACCTTTCTACTTACACCATACATGGTGCCGAGCGATTGTGGCCTTTTGCAATAGCGATAACTCGATCTAATGAGATAAGTTTTTAGAAAATAAGTTTATTTAACTTTGTAAAACATCGTAAAACTGATCTTTCTCGGATCGATTTTAATTGTATTGCTGTATACTGCAAATAATGTTCTAAATCTTTCTATTGCAATCTTCAATTATCAGTTGAATATTGTTTAAACAATTCTCGAACTGTAACGATTAATTTAATTATATTGAATTAGACGTATATATATTAAAGTTGTATAATTTCATTTGCAAATTTTTCTAATACTTTTAAATATTTTCATTTAAAATTTGCGTTTGTCTTGACCCGCAGATAACGCTAAATATTTCCGAAATTTTTGACATTGGAAATACAAATCGAACTTTTTATGAATATTTAGCGTTAGCTGGAGATTGTTATTATATATTAAACGGATTTTGGAAATAAATAAAAAATCATGACTTCATTACCTTGACTTTTATTACAGGAACATTACAATAATGCAGAAATTTCGATCACGATCGGAAAAAGGTCAATCATGAAGCCGTCGCCGTTGAATCTTCCCGCTCGGATCGCGAGTGAGTCCGATTCTGCGGATTCCGGCCGAGCGGAACGCGAGGGAACACGGGGCGCGCCCCCCGGCGATTCACAGTCATAAACTGCGGTGTCGCGCCGTGTATTCACGTAAGTATATACTATATACTTATCGCGGGAGCATGGTTTTATTATGATTTTTGAGCGCCAGGTGGCCGCGTTTTTGTTGTCGATTTGCTGTCGGCGGCGCGGGGCGGCGCGGCTCCCTCAGCGCCATTACATCGATAAATGTCATCGCGGCGCGGGCCAGCAACGTAAAGCGCCGCCGAGAATTGTTGAGACTGTTGAGAGTTCACCTGATCCTTACACTCCTTACCACCCGCGTAAGAAGAAAAGCAGGTGGAAGGTGGAGGAAGGATCGCGCGACGCTTACTCCAGATATACGAACACGACGCGTCCCGGTCGCGACGATGTCGAGCAAGCGAAAAGCCGCGAGCGGCAAGGCGAAGAGCCGTCCCAAGTCGCGCAAGGTAGAATACGACGAGGAGGATATTTCCAGCGAGCACGACTCGGAGGTCGACGATGCTGAGGCCGGCTCCAACGCCGACGGCGAGGACGCCGCAGTCGAGGACGCGCTTGCGGACGTTTCGAACATGCCTGAACTGCCGGCCCCAGAGGTGATGAGCCTTCGTATCAGTTCCCCCTGTACCCGCGCGGACGACGCGCCCGGTCTCGCAACGCAACGCGGACGGCTATTCGTTCGGAACAAATGAGAGCCGATTGTCCCGTATTAACAGTCGCTATTGTCTCACCTTCCGATATCGTAATATGAATATTTAAACAAATTAGTACGTAAATATCTAATAACGTATTCGATTTACTGACTCGACCCTACTCTGAGTCAATGGTCTGTTCTTTTTAACTGTATTTCTTACACGGTTTAGCTCTTCTTTTGCAGTTAAACGGAATAGACCATTGACTCAGAATCGGGTCGAGTCATTAAATCGAATATGCTATAAGTGTATTGTTAACACTTATGCCCTTATTCGTAAGGTCTGGTTTTTTTAGCCAAAATTTTTGCTCAGTTCGTCTTCTACGTGGAAGAGAAAAAGAGAAAAGATGAACTGCTCAAAAGTTCAACTAAAAAGAACAGCCTTCTGGTCAGATTTCTGGCTGTATTGTTTATTATTTACAGAGGCAGGAACCAATAAATAAGAAAGATAATAAAACCTTATAGTTAAGGCTTCCTTAAATTTATCTTTAAATGCTCAGTAGCCAATAAAATGATTCATGGAACATTGGAAAATAAACTTAAGGAAACCTTAAATGTAAGGCTTGACTATAAATATAGGCATTAAATTGCATTTCAATTGTTGTGATCAATGTGGTTTTCTACTTCTTTTCATATTTGCTCTATAAACTTTGTTAAATATTGTAGGATTTGTTAAATTAGAAAGAGAAAATTAATCCTTTTATCAGCATTTTGTTATGTTACTTCTAACTCCTATTAAATTTAGTATATGTGTCAAATTCATATTGAACTTTATAGAAATTTTATAGAAAGTATTGAATGAAATACATCAGAGAGCAAGGAGAATAATTATAAGTCTGTTTTATCTGAATTTGAAGCACAGTTCCTTTTTCTTCTCTGCTTTTCTCTCTATATAAGAGAAAAAAAGAAGAAGAGATCAATTATGTGCAAGAAGTTTAGCTAAAAAGAACAAGCTTCATAAAATCTGTTTCATATTATAGGGTGGATGGGGCAAACCTGGAACATTGCTCATGTGTGGCCTTACTAATTGGGAAATGGCTGGTCGCAAGGCACCGCCTAAAGGAGTAAAAGCAAATGTAGGACGTAGCCTGTGGACACCGCATACTTTTAAGAACTTGAATGACGCAAAAGTACGACTAATTGCATCCGGTCCTGCTGCATCCCACAGCATTATCGTCACTGAAGATAATAGATGTTTGGCTTTTGGTAGAAACGATAAAGGTAAGCGATATGTATCTCTGTATACAAATACTGTGATATCACAAATGTATATCACATTGTTATTTTCTTTTTTCTCATTGAAATGTGTATTTTCCCAAAGTGGGTTATTATTCATCTTGCACTTCAATCACAAACTTGCAATAAATCTCTTATAAAATCAAAGTGTACATGAGGCATAGGCTGGAATCAAATTCAGAATATTTACTATTGGACTTATAAGTCTGTGTAGATTTCACACTGACACAAAATGATGGCTCAATAAAACTTTATATTCAGTGTTCTAGGCACGTTAAAGTTTGACCAATAAATAATATGATCAATATACATATATTAGCATCTGAGTGTATATAAATTTGTATATATTACAAATTTAAATACAATCGCTGATTTTATCTTATTTTATCGATATTATTATTGTTGAGGCTGAACAATTTTGCATAGGTCAATTGGGTGTTGGAGACACAAAACGTCGTGATGAACCCACCGAGGTCGAAGCTTTAAAAGGACACACGGTTATAGGAGCATCATGTGGACGTAACCATACCTTGTTTTTAACAAGTCGTGGAATAGTTTTTGCCGCTGGCGACAATAAGTTGGGCCAATGTGGAATCGGCAAGAACGATCCTTGTATTGTAACTGCCACCAAAGTAAAATATTCCGGACCGCCGATAGTGAAAGTAGGATGCGGCGCAGAGTTCTCGATGATTCTGGATATCAAGGGCGGTCTGCACTCATTTGGATGCCCAGAGTATGGCGCTCTGGGCCATAATACTGATGGCAAATATTTCGTCACGAATACGAAAATGGCATTTCATTATGAAAAAGTACCTAAGCGAATCGTTTTATACGTCGAAAGGGGTAAGGATGGCCATGCGACGCCATTGGATCGTGTTGAGATCACAGATTTCAGCTGTGGTCACTATCACACAGTTGCAATTGACAGCAAAAACCGTGCGTTCTCCTGGGGATTCGGTGGGATTGGTCGTCTGGGTCACAACGAGCAACGCGACGAGCTGGTACCGCGTTTAATTAAATTTCTGGAGCCACCCTCTCGCGGTGTCCGTGCGGTACATTGCGGTAGTACATATAGCATTGCGATCAACGTACACGGCTCCGCCCTGATGTTTGGCCAGACTAAGCGTACTGGCGAAGCTAACATGTATCCCAAGCCTATCCAAGATCTGTCCGGTTGGGAGATTCGATGCGTCGGTTGTTCACAGACAAGCGTAGTAGTCGCGGCCGATGACTCCGTTATTGCCTGGGGCGCCAGTCCTACGTTTGGAGAATTGGTAAGATATTGATATTTTAGAAATATATTTAGAATATCATCAATTTTCTTCTTTGATAGAGCATACAATTAAATCAAATCTTGCCATCTATATGAAAGCACTGAAATCCTACATGCATCTTCTTCATTAATTTCGATATAATTTGTAATATTTATGGGAAGGGATTGCTTATCCAATCTCTATTTTGAACCAGACTTATTTTGAAATCTTTATTATTTATTTATTGTTATTTGGAAATTTCTGACTTCTAAGGAACGTCACAATATTATAATTAACTCATCCTTTTGAGAAATTCATTGTCTGTGCTGTTTCTCTCTCTCTATCAGTAGAATATTTTTCTAATATGTATTAATACATAAACCATATGCGAGGCAATTCCAAGAATCAAAATCTTTTGCTTGATAAGAAACTACTCTAACATCCAATTTTACAGCATTCAAAAACTATGGAATCACACAAATCACATTAGTCACATTATTTCCTAACATGTAATTTTTCTTCTAGGGTTTTGGTGAAATGCGAAAATCATCGACGACTCCGATGGAAGTAAAAGCCTTGGAAGGTTTATATATTACTGCCGTTACATGTGGTCTATCTCACACGCTTATGATCTGCCGAGACGATACTGAAGAGGAAAGAGCCAAGATTAATAAGCTCCAGGTTTATTCTGTTTAAAGTATATTCTTCGACTGTATAAACGAGTTTCTATTGCATCACTACAAATGATCGAATCGAAAAGAAAATTCTCGTTCCTTCAATGAACCACAGCTACGTTTTGACGAATTTTAACAAGATCGATGACATCCGAGATCGATGACAGTAGTAGTCACTACGAAACGTCCAGAAAAGATATAGGATTAGATATTATTCTATAATATATATATATATGTGTGTATGTGTGTGTGTGTATATATATGCATATATATGTACACACACATACACACACACACACACACACACACACTTTGTACTTCCAGTTTTTACTTAACGAGCGAAAAGTCGATCTGTGTAACATTTTGAAACTCATTCTGTTAGCAGCTCAGGATAATAGACCAAACAAGATAGATACAAAAATATATTTTGATACGTTGCTATTTTATTGAAGTTTGCCGTAATTTTCATCGGAATGGAGATAGTTATACATATGAAGAAGTTGAATTGGAAAGTGAAATCATAGAGCTCAACAGTAACTGCCTTTATTTGTATCGCTTTCTTAATAAATTTACCTATTCAAATAGTTTATATAATTGATTCATCACAGTAGTACCTGAATCATTACATCTGCAGGAATCGTTTTTTACAATGCAAATGCAGGGATAATCCCTGAATAGGATTAACGCGAGTAATTCATTATTCAACTAAGGTAATATTTTAACAGTTGTATGTGAATTAAATTTTGGTATGTGTTTTAACTACATAGGAAGATAATTTAATTTTTTTTAATACAAAATGTCGCGTATATTGAAAGCGTATATATATATTTAATTTTATTTTTAATTATGTATTTTTATGCATATAACATTTTATATAATGAATATTATATTTTAAAGTGATAAAAAAAGAGCTGTGGAAGTCGTAATTTTTTTTATTACTAGTTTAGAGAGGGAATCCCAAATTGACAGGCGACTGACTATACGTATTTCGTATTTTAAGTCTTTCTTTTAAGATAAATCGTATAACACATTTCTCTCATATATGTGTTGTACGAGATTACTATAGTAGATACATTAAAAATGTTTGATCGAGACACACAATAAAATAGAATAAATCAGAAAATGCGTTCAGTATCTGATGTATATTAATGAATTTATAATTCTAATCACTGCCAGGATGTATTACGAACATCTTTTATTGTGATGTCAGACATTCATTCCATTCCGTTCCATGTAATACTCTCGTGCAACTTCTGCACTGAAATATTCTTCTGATAAACTTGCGATGAATGTACAAGTCCAAATATGAAATAAACGAATTTTTTAAGAAATTGTTTCCATCGAAGATCTTTGTCCTATTTAGCAACTTTTAAGAAAAAATATTCGTTTTAATTTTTAAAAGATTTTATTTTTTCTTATTCAGTGTATCACTTTTTTTGCATACTTAATTTTTGTTTGCTGTAAAAGCCGATCACACATTGGCATTTTTGTACATTTCCAATAACGTTCTTTAATGCGATACAATTTCTGTTGGTCTGAACATACGACACAAGCAATATCTTTCACTACAGTTTTATTTGAGCATCTAATAAAGTTTTCTCCTTCACGTTTACGTTCTTGCTATTTAGCAAAATTATATATCTTATAAACTATTTAAACTAAAAATGATGCTTTCTATATTAATAAAAAGATCAAATGTATGTTTTTTACCATAAGCTTTTGATCTATCAGTAGCGTCTTAGAAGCGATAAATTTTTGAACATCACGTACTTCCTCTTGTGAGACATTTCCATACTTCCAACGTAGCAGTTGATGGGCTATGTAATGTATAGGATCTGATGGACAATATCTCAAAGCTCTGCTTATCGCCCATGATAGTGGCACCAACACATTTTGTCTATATATACATTTATATACGCATTATACAATTTATTACATTATTATGCTTATTTTATGCAAATTCATTAAAATGTAGTTGTAAAAGTCATAAAATATATGTATACTTCAAATAATCATTTCTTGTCAGAGCTTTACTAGCTCGTTCTTTCGGCAATAAATTCAAATAACAAGGACACAAAGCAGAATTGCACTGCATGCTTGTGACAAAAATATTTGAAAATATTATTTCATCTAAACTACAAGAACAAGATGACTTCAATGAGTTATCAGATATTGTGTCAGGGAATTTTTCTTCTAGGAAAGTAGAGTATGATTCTAATATCGTTAAATCGCAGTGACATAATATTTCCTGTTAATTATTTCAATTTAAAAACAGATTCATTTTTCTATTTACATTATTTAATATTCCTTGAAATCAATTATAGACATAAGACACCTCGGTTACTTCCAAAGCTTCCTTTTTCTTATATTCATTGTATCCAAGATCAATTAGAATATCTTCAGCCTCATCATCAATACCATTCTCTTTTATATAATTACAAGTGTCTTCATCGATCCCAAGCTTTTTCAGAAAACGGATTATTGTTGGTGAAACTGGCTTAACTTTTCCCTGCCAGTTTAAAATTCCTGGAACATCAATGCCACTCGATAAAAGCCGATACAATATATTTTTATCTTGAGACATCAGTCCACATGTAACAATAATCCAACATTGATCTTCAGTTAATCCAATGGCAGCCAGATTCCAAATAAATTTATCGTCAAGTTTTTTCATCCATGTATCTGCGTTTATTTCTACTCCAAAGTCTTGGAAATATTTCAGTTCCTCAGAAGTGAGTCTGAGGAGACCATACTTCATTGCTTTCACAATACTTTGTGGTGACATGCCTAAAATTTACTATTCAATGTAATCGAACAATAAATAACAAAGTGCATAGAATTCTCATGAGAAAATCTTGATACCTTTTTCTTCTAGTTTTAGTAAAATACATTCATTATACATTCCACTATGGATAATAAAATGTAATGATTCATCGCTTGACACATCGTATTGTGCATCATACAATTTAATATTGTTACGTCGCAAGAATTTGTCCTTTAGTAAATTGAGTAATCTATCACTACTCCATCCACCGTAGATGAATATTCCTTTATCTGTCAATTTTATATGTAACTTTGTCTCACATAACGCCTCTTCTTCTGTTGTATTTTGCATATCTGACATTTTCAAATAGATGGAAATCATACAAATTAAGAAAGTAGCTAAGTGCTAAGTCATTTTACAAAAAGATATTACAAATGTCAAAATGCAAGCTAATCATTTTAGCAATTGTTTTGGATTGGTTATTGTTCATAATATCACAGATGTGCATACGCAGTTGTAAAATGTCATTAATTATTATTTTCCATTCTTACTTACTGACAATTAAATAATATGAAAGCGAGATTTGAACGATAACGATTTTCCTTCTAAAAATATATTATCTACGCATGAATATACAAATTTACAAAATTACAGGAAAATCGAGGAGGAGGACACTATACTGAACATTTACTTAAATGTGAATTTACAACTAAATTATGTAGATTTTATTCAGATTAAACACTCACACAGACAGTATAAGCTAACGTTATTTACTGTCATTTTGACATCACTTTGCTATTTATGGTATGTATATAAAAGAAAGGCTTGTATTGCGAGCATGTATTTCAAAACATTTAATTAGCCTTTTTTGGATCCATATTTTTAGACAGTATTTTTTGGATCTACAAACTTGTCTCTAAAGCCAGCGGCACACGGTGTTTGTTTTCCTGCTGGAGTGCTAGCTAGATCAGATTCTTGCCATCGGATTGGCCGCGATATTGGCACTTTCAGCACCGCAGCCAATACGGTGGCAAGATTCTAATCCAGCTAGCAATCCAGCAGGAAAACAAGCACCGTGTGCCATAGGCTTTAATATTAATATTCTAATTGATTTATTAGAGAATATGAACTTATTTTTCACTTTGAATTATTGCTTCAGAGATATCAATTAAAAGACTTCTGATATACTATTTGTTATTAAATAAGCTGTTAAGTGTAAGTTATTCTAAATAGTTGTATTTAGATATCATGTACAGTTATTTCGAAATCTTTAGAGAAAAAGTAACATAATATATATACGTCCGGTGCACATTACTTTTAATTTCGTAATTTAGAGCGCTTTAAATTTCGTTAACTTTAAATTCATTATTACTTGAATGTAATTTTGCCAAAAGATGAAAAATTGTTTCTTTCGGCAGAAAATTCCATTCCATATACACGAATTCTAGGATACATTATATATCATTGCCGTATATAATAATATTAAGATGTCTGTAAAATATATACTCACCACTTTCTCGGCGCGTATATATTTTGAATAAAAGATACATATTATGGAACCTACAAATTAGCACACAATCGATGAAATAACGAAACAACATCCTTAGATATATTTTTACATTATAATACATGTTTTTTAAATGTAACAATGATATGCGTCAAGCGCACGTATATGTGCAAAATATAAAACGACAAACACAATCGAAAAGACTATAAAAATGTTCGAATTCACTTGTACAAAAACGTGATCGACACACACTGCTGCCGACTATGGTCCATACAAATGTCTATATACGAGCATTTCTTCAGTATTTATAAATCATGTATTTACACAAACACAAAATTTTGCTCGTCATCATAGATTTCTAAGCCAGATTCAACTTAGTCTGTAACGATAGTTTGTACGTTTAGATGTGTACTTGATATAAGCAAGCACATGCCTATCTTTGGATAAGTTTTGCACAAACTGAATATATAGCTTGTATGAAATGGTGACCTATTAAGTTTGATCCTTTTTGAGTTACACTAATGCGTGTCTCTCAAAATTGATTTTTTTGCGCAAGATTTTTAAACTTAACACATTGTATACACTATTGTTATTAGCACATGTACTTTTCACAATCGATTACAGCAAACTGCAATAACAGTTTGAATATGCATCTTGCTGTTGATGATCGTTAGTCAATTGCATCCCTCTTTTTCCCTTTCGATACCTTGCACTACCTACAGTGCCGTTGTCATACAGTCGTGTAGAATAAGTATCCCAAAGACCAGGTGTCTGTATAATCTGTTACATGCACAGTGATACAAACATATTTTACATAGCTTTATAAATAAGGATAATTATATAGAATCGTTTCCTCGTTTTAAATCTTAAAAATATACTCATTTGACATATATTTACTCAAAATGAAAGAATCTGGTAAAAAAAGCAATAAGTCATTGCTTCGCGAAAAAAGTTATAATTTGAGACTTTATCATAGAGATTAAGATATCTGTTCTTTTGTTTTGAATAAATATATATAAAATAAGTATATTTTTCAGGCAAGGAAACAATTCTAAGTAATTATCTAAATAAGTAAAAATATCAGTTACATAAATAATAAGTTAAAATTAGTATTAACAATTCAGATTGGAATATTTATAGTGATATTATAGTACAAGACAAGGCACGTACCTTTTCTTTTTAAATATCATATTAAATCTTAACGAGAGTTTGAATTGTATAATAAGTGTTTTTTATAAGTAGACTCTGTAGTGCTTGTTTATAATATCACTAGCATTGTAGTGCAATCTATCAAATCTTTTACATCATATATACTAAACTTTGAAGTTTTAGAAAAACAACAAAATGTTTTTAATTACCTATTAATCTTTACTAAAACATATATTTTTTTAAATTTTAATAGTTACTAGTATAAATTTTGATGTACCTTTTGTACAAGTTCTTCAAAGCAACATTTTACACCATCTGCCGTTTTTGCACTACTCTCAATGTACAGAGTTTGATGTCTTCTAGCAAATTGTAGGCCTTCTTCAGTGCTCACCTCTCTATTTGGCAGGTCTATTTTATTGCCTACTACCATCTTGATGATATCCGTCTTATTACAATATGTATTCAACTCATTAAACCATGTCTCTAATTTCACAAAGGTATTTCGATCCGTAACATCATACATTAGAATAGCACCCTGGCCGTCTCTGTAATAACTGGGTGTTAATGTACGAAATCGTTCCTGGCCGGCGGTATCCTGTAAATAAATAATAAATTCATAATAACTGCGTAGATCGAGTAATCCTTCTGTTGCAAAAACAAAATCGCGTTTACAAACCCAAATAGCGAGTTTCACTACATTGTCGTCAATGGTAACCTGCTTCGTCTTGTAGTCCATCCCGACTGTGCTCTGCATGTTTTCATGGAACTCATCTTCAGTGAACCTCAGAAGTATGCTAGAAATGACGTAGTAACTACAATTATAGTTTCGATGTGGGAATGAATTGCACTTCGCAAATTACCTTGATTTCCCTACGTTGGATTCGCCTATCATAAGAATTTTCAGTACCGTCAAATAGTCTTCCTGCTCCATAATAATCCGCTGGTCACAGCTGACCTCTGCACTCACGATATCAAGTCGATGTCAACTAGTTAATGTACTTTAAAAAAAAGCACATCAATATCTTTCTTTGTAACGTATACTGCGGTAAACGTCGCGAAGCTGCCTAGCATTCCACAATGTTGCCAACTCATTGAGAGCTTTTTCTACAGGTAAACTAGGGCGGTTTTACATCGTGCACCTGCTGCAGGACTAGTAACTTTCTATTGAATTATCTTAATTTCAACAATCCGTATAAATATATATGAGTATTTAATCAATCATTTTGATGTATATTATACCAATTCAAAATACATCATTCTTTAAATGCAATCCTGAAATTAAGATATAATTTTTATTAAGATATAATTTAAAGAAGCTCCTAAGGCCGCCTGTATTATCGACTAACCGTATAATTTTCATATAACAATTACTTTTTTCCTCTTTTATAATAGAGTCGAAAATCCTTTCCCAGGATTAAAGTACGCGCAATGATACGTGTCTATAAGGTGAAACAGAGAGAAACCGGAGAGTGGACATCTTGGCCTTTTTCATGTACCAAATCTCCTAGGATAATGTTCACTTTTTGTGTGGTTCTCTTCCATACCATTACGTGGATTAGACAAACATGAATAATCAACTTTTTGATGGTTCGTTCTTGTCTAATTCACGTAATGGTATGGAAAAGAATCATAAAAACGTGGACGTTACTCTATGTGATTTGGTACATGAAAAAGGTCACTCTCAGGTTTCTTTGGATGAAGTTTATGCCGGAGATCAACAAAAAAATTTCAAAAAATCGAAATCTTTTTTTACAATTTCTTAATCTAATATGGCGTTCCAGAGTTTCACATCTGATCACATCTCACAACATTCACTTTGTATAAAAGCTGTGCAATCTGTACTCACGAAATAATAATTGACAAACTAATAGTTTACACGAAGAAACAATGTGGAGTTTTTAGAATTAAACTTAAAAACATTAACACGTTATTGTTATACAAATATTTATGTGTGCGTGGCATGTGTGAGTGAAATATTAATGTAGTACATAATGTGGTGTCTATGACATGTAAATTGTTTATTTGTAAGTTCTACTTACACTTTATTACCAATATATCATCCTTAGAAACTTACTAATTAAAAGTTTTTCTCATTTTGGACCTGAACATCCAGAATTAGTGCCTGACTTGTAGCAGAGTATAGATAACTAACAAGATTGATATTCGCTGATGAAGATTCTAAATTGAATCAAAACACGCCAATTAACTACGTTATTTTTAAATTTATTGTTATTTGACTTAATCTATATAAAGGGGACATAGCGTGTTCTGATATACACTGCCAGCACTGAAAATCTACAGTATATGTAACGTGAACTATAGATTTTCTGATTTTCAGTACTGGCAGTGCATGATTGGAACACGACTATAATTAAAAAATCTTATCAAATATTGGCTTATTATTCTAATGAAGTGGCTATCCTCCCGAGAAGAGTAAAGTAAGACCTTCGGGAAGATGGAGAGAAGAACGAGAGAAGGGTGTGGGACTCATAATAAATGACAATGAGACGAAGTACTTAGAATGTTTAAGAATAGTAAGAACGTAACAGAAGGAAATCGCAGAATCATCTCGATAGCAGGATATAGCTTTGAAAGTATGCAGAGTTTTACATTATTACTTACGTGCCTACTTCGACTCAAAAAAAATTATCTGCATAAAGAAATCGCGCATAAAATCCTTAGAGCGTATATACATAGAGTTATATTGTGGTTCAAAGAATGTGAGAGAGAAAGATTTATATAAAGATGCGTGTAAAAAGGACAGATATATATTTAAAACGTTCGTCTTCTTTGCGCATGCTTTAAAATACCGAACATATGTATTCTATATATGGCAATTGTAAGAAATCGGTTTCTTATTATTTAATTGTGAGTAAATATATATGTAACAATTTATGTCCATATGTATATAGAGGTCAATAAAATTTAATAAAATTTAATTAAATAAAATTTTACATATTTCAAATAATAAAATAATTATATCTTCATTGTATAACAGCTGATACAGAAATTGACACTAACTATAAGTATACGTATATTTCGGTAGTAATATAACGGCTCTGTTTCAAGATTCAATGCGAAAATAAATAGTATACGTAACGTAAACTGTACATTTTCGGCAATGGCAGTGAATTTTGAAACATCCGGTGTTTGCAACTAAGCCACATGCGAATAGAGGGTAAAAGATGACACACTCAGGAGCACTCGAGGGAGAATCTGAGTACGCACCTAAGGAGCGTTCTGGAGTGAGTAGGAGCATATTAGAGCATTGTTATTGGAGCATATTAAAGCATGTTGTTGGAGCATATTTTATCGCATGGTATATATATACTGTGATCCTTTTATTGGGTCGGAAATCCAAAAGGGATAAGTGAATTATTTCATCTCTGTTCAACATTAACGAACAAGAAAAATGTAATATGATTCACTGTGTTATCTGTGCCTCTTATTGAAGAGCTCCCTGAGCTCCCATAATGCCTATTTACTCGAATCACATAACCTTCTCTTTCAACCAATCAGCTGATGCTATGAGAGAAGGGGAGACCCATTGGTCGAAGGACCTGTCAATCCTGTCATCTGTTAGTCGCGAATGTCGCGGACACCCTGTAGCTTTGGATCAAAGCTCGATTCCACCCGGAACCCGGAAACACAGAAGGCTCGACTTCAGGTGCGAGGGCACCACGCGGTTTCGCGGTGTGCGCTCGCAACCTGTCGAGAGGAAAAAAACGCGACATCTCTGATCGCGCGACGTACCCGTCCGTTCGCACATTCCGCACGCACTTACACACTATTACACACGCACGCGCACCACACGGTGCGAGTATTGCGAGTTACAACACCCGAGATTGTGTTGGTGATTAATCAAAAAAAGGCCGTTCGCGAAAATGGCCGATGGACGCGAGCCACGGTTGTTTTCCACGAGGAGTCTGTACCATTTGTGCGTGTCCGCAGTGGTCGATAGGTTCCGCGTCTACAAACCATACCTCGTTGACCTGCCCAAGAGCGTGCGATTCGATCTCTACTATCAGGTAAAAAGGACGTCAAGCTGTGCCGTCGTCGGCGGGACGGGGGAGAGGAGGGATCCCGTCGATCAGAGTCAACCGCGTGCGATGATAGCCAAGCTTGTTTCTGTTTCTTTGTCTCGCTTCGTCGCGAAACGGGAACGACGTCGTTAATTCGAACGCTGTACGTTCGCGACGACGGTGACACGCGATTACCCGTTCTCGCGAATGTCTGTCGAGGACCCCGACATCCACGGCGCGACGAATTCGACGCGTTTTCGCTGTGGTTCCTTCAATTGACCAATCTCGTCCCGCGATTGACTCCGATTGACTCCATCGCGTGCGTTTAATAATAACGTTTAACATACCCTTAGTTTGTACCCATCTCATCTCTTTCAGTTATACACAGAGAGGAGACTATGTATATTGGGGGCAGAATTAAGCGATCTGGAGACTTTCTCCAAGATGCTGAAGGTCACCAATCGTCGTTTACAACTCCTAAAAATATTTCAGGTGAGCCTGTCCAGTAAAAGTTCTCAAGAGCAACCTGGACCAAACTCGGATTAAATTAATCGACAATTAATTCAACCGTTAGATTGTCTACAGCAAAAATTTAATTTGTCGTTGCTAATCTAATCTTTTTTTCCATATGTTAAGCAAGAAATCATTTCCATTTAAACACAAGTATAATTTGATAGTTATTCACCGATTCAATCATTTAATCAAAGTTTGATCTAGACATCACCCTAATGTCAATTTCTGTCAATATAGATTAACTACTAGTTATCTTTTTTCAAGTTCCTAGTGCTTTTAAATTTCTAGAACTAGAAAAAGGTAAAGAATAAGTTAAACCGAGATAAATGGCATAAGATATCTGCTTTTATTTCTACAAATATAGATTAAAGTTAATTTACATTTGTAGAAATAAGAGAAGCTGTCTTATGTCATTTTTTCCGACATCAAAACATATTTTGCATTTTTGTATTTTCGGGACTAAAGGCGCCGATGGATCATAAAATAAGAATAGCGAAACATCTGGTTATCAGTTATAACATGTGCTGTTTCCAAGCGAGAGAGAGTCCTTTACCTCAGGAAATTGATAAATTAATAAATCTGGGTTTGAGACTAGGCGGATTTCTCAGTGATGCTGGCTGGTATTCAGAAAGTGAAGAAGTGTTGCTAGCTTGCAAGCAATTATGTATGGACAACAATCAAACTCCCAAGGAATGGAACAGGACATTAGATTGTTGTCACAAGTAAGAGTATTGCCATATATGCTAGTAGATTTAAAAAGATTTCGTAATTTATTTTTAACAAATGATTAATCCTACTTTTATTATCCCTACCTTTATTTACATTTTTATTTAAATTTTTTTCGCATAATATCTTTTTGCATAATAAATTTTAATAAATTGGTTCAGAAAATCGTACATTAAGCGTGATTAATGGTAACATGTAAACATAATTAATGATAAAAAATTAATTTAGATAAGATTTCGGAGAGTATACGGTCTCTTGAAATCGTACTCATAATTGAATTTTTTTGCATTGATGGCGTTTTAGCTCGGAAACTAAAATTGGACAGGTCTGCTGTACAAAATAACATAAGTAATAAAAATATAGAGCAAATTAACTTATGAAATTGAAAATAAATTTTAAAATTTATTCAGACAAGTATGTGGACGTTAAAAAAATGAACGTGAAGATATCGAGAGCAAAAAGTGTAAATAACTAAATGTGTGCAAATATTCGAATTTAAATAAGATCGATTCGAGTCATAGTGGATTCGATTCGTTTTTGAATCTAAAAGATTCGCAAACAGACCTTATATTATAATTTATCAATTCCGGGATTTTTTTGAACCTATTAGTATCTCATTTTAATTTGCAAATATCAAAAGACACAAATGCGTAACGTGTACCTATACATAAGCAATTTAATTGACAGATTTGTAGAGTATCAGGTACAGTTAGGCACTCGGTCGGATCAATCAAATCTTTAATAGGCTAAATATATATTTAATATATATATATATATACATTAAGTTACAAGTAACTTCTTTCTTTAGTATGCATTATAATTTTAATTTTCTCCTACGTTATAATATTTAATATTAAAAATTACCTTGTGTGAGATAGAAACGTTTGTTTTGTTTAAAATTTAAAATTTGTTATTAAATATATTTATTTCGCAACTCTGTTTACATAATTGTTTTTAATAAGTCCTTGTTAAAAAAATATGTAATCTTATATTTATTATTCATTATAGCTTTTATTTTTCATAATTAAATATAATATCCTGTTAATACATTTCAGATTGTTACATGCACAAGCGGCATACTGTGATTTCGACGGAGCTGCGGAGACTCACCAGCTTGCCATGGAAATGATAGAAAAGTTAAAAAGCAACCAGTACAATAATAGCAATCACGCTGCCCTTTTTGCAGAATTCAGTGTAATATTCTATATACGCAGTGAATACGATGAAGCTCATAGGTACACGCCTATCTAATATTTGTCATTTCCGAAATAAGTTATAATCGCCAGAAATTAACTTTAATCTGATTTTTTTTATAAACTTAATATAATAGGATATTTCAACCGATGTACTACGGCAATTTTAAAGATGGTTACGTTCTGTAAAGCGCATAATGCACGTATGATTTTATCTTTGTTTAACATTTGGTGAACAACAAGCATAAAATTCATCAGTGCTTAAGAATATTCGATAAATATATATTAATAGCACATATATTAATATTCATATTTTAAACAAACTATATAAATAAGAAAGTTGTATTCATATAACGTTCTATTTTTACATTTTTAGTTTATTTACTTTATTTGTTATTTTTGTTATAAATTAAAATTTTAAAAATAGTAATAGAAATCTCTAAATGTTTGAAATGAATACTTAAGTATTCTTTGCAGTGTTAATAAGTAATACTCGAGACAAAAGTATTTAAAAAAATTGAAAATTAGCTAAATTAGTGTTTTCTTATTTAACTAAAGCGATATGTAATAACATTCTACTGATGATGGTCTGAAATAAACCGAAACGTCTAGACAAATTTAACGTATAATTCGAATAAAGGACATTCGCTTATCACAACTAGCGCTGTATGCTCTTTGTTTTGGTTTTATTTTATATTCTAAACCACATAACACATTATAAAGCGATATCGTCATTGCAATAAAATTACTTAAAAAAATAGAATAAAGAATATAACTGTTGAATTTTATTTTTGATTTTCGAATGTCGTTGAAAGTATCTAATAAGAGTTATGCTGAACGTTAAATGATATATCAACAAGTTTGGCTTATTATCCAATATACTACAAATTAAAAAAGATTGAAAAATATTGCAATATATGATGAGAGTTGAAATTAAAGCAGACTATAAATTAATCCTTAATAATATTAAAAACTTATTTAAAATAATACTTTATATATATATAATGTTTCTAACATTTTTATATTACCTATCATCCAGATGGAGCATGAAAGCATTAAAACAATTAAGACCGTCGCTTCCCGCGGGAATTATTGTCGACGTTCTGAGACAAGCGGCGAAGTCGTGCGTCGTAAAACGAGAGTTCCAAAAAGCTGATTTATTAATCAAAGAAGCTGTATATCTCGCGAAAGAAATATTCGATACGGATCATCCAAAGTATAGCGACGTTCTCATCGATTATGGATTTTTCTTACTAAACTTCGATAGTATCAGCAATAGTGTAACTATATACAAGGTATGTATTTCTAGAGCTCTTTATGAATCTTCGTAATCTTTTATGAAAGCGATTGTAAAATGATTTTTGTATTGCACTTTAGACTGCGTTAGATATTAGAAGAACGATTTTCGGCAGGACTAATCTTCATGTTGCTTTGGCACACGAAGACTTAGCTTACGCTCTCTATGTACATGAATATAGTTCCGGCAGATTTGACGATGCAAGGTAATTAGAATTATATTCGATTTATAGTATATTGGCAGTACGATTTATTTTTGTATTTCAGTGAACACGCTGGAATAGCTATAGATATTATGGAGAGACATTTACCCCCGAATCATTTGATGCTCGCAAGCGCTAGGAGAATAAAGGCACTTATTCTCGAAGAAATTGCTATAGATAATGCATCCACGCCATTGTCGGAGCAAAATCTTTTACTCAAGTCCGAATGTCTTCATTTATCCGCTTTAGAAATGTCGAAAACTGCATTTGGCGAAAGAAATGTACAAACGGCAAAACATTACGGGAATCTGGGTCGCTTATACCAGAGTATGAGGAAGTTTCAGGTAACTTATATATTACACACTATGTATTTCATTATTTTGTTATATTTACAACATGCATGTACTTTAGGAGGCAGAAATGATGCACCTGAAAGCTATTGGTATTAAAGAAGAGTTATTAGGACCTGACGATTACGAAGTAGGCTTGAGTATAGGGCATTTAGCTTCATTATATAATTTTCACATGAATCGATACAGAGATGCCGAAAAGCTCTACCGTCGTAGTATCGCTATCAGTAAGTATTTATAATATATTTTAATTAATTCCATTCTGACATGAAATGCCATTGCATTTCACAAATTTCACATTGACAGGCTTGAAGTTATTTGGAGAAGGTTATAGTGGTTTAGAATATGATTACCGAGGACTTTTACACGTGTACAATAAGTTAGAGGATTACGAGAAAATATCAGAATACACAGATACATTGAATCATTGGAAAGAGCTTAGAGACAAACACGCTCAATCTGAAGAACCACCGATCGATGTACAAAAACGTCCACAACCAATCGCAAATGTAATGAATGTGTTCTTTTCCATGTGATATATCAATAAGTGTGTCTAATTCAAATTTTATGTCGTTGTATGTCATCGAGCAACTTGCTGGTCTCCGTTGCGTTTACAAGACATTGGGCCAAAGTAGAAAGGAAAAAAGTTATAACTGGATTGTATGAAAATCATTATAGAAATTTGTAAATCACTGATCTGGTCATATGCATTAATAATTTCATCTGTCTTATGTCGATATTTTATAACGTGCGTAGTATCAATATCACATAACAAACAAATTGAATCATTATCAATATTGAATTCAAAGTATATGAAAATATTAATTTAATTTATATAAATTATTTTTATTAGTGAGATGATATTGCAATATAAACATTGATGGGGCTTTTTTTTTTAGTTGAGTTGCTTATGTTGAATTATATTTAGACTTGATATCTCTGTGTTTTATTTCGATGTATTAAAAATTTTTGCGCATAATATATATATATATCTTTTTTTTTAATATTTTGTATTTATATATAAAATTTTAATATAAATTTGCTAATGTTTAATCTGATTTGCATATATTTTTATGTACACATATATATTTATATATATATATAATACACACACACACACACACACACACACACACACACATACAGGGCTGCATTCGGAAATATCACTTAGGTTTTCCCGAATATAATTTTATCTTTGTTGTTCATTCAATATTAAACAAGGAGATAAGTCGATACACAGGGATACTCAGATGATATTTCCAAACGCAGCCCAGGATGTCCCAAAACATTTGGAACAATCTTCGTGTACAGAGCGGACTATACCGCGTACTAAACCAAATCGAAAAGTTTTTACCATTATTTTCGCAGTAATATTAAATAATTAACAAGATATTAATTTCTAAAAATCGCGTGTCCAAATGCAGACGCTTGACGAAATAGCAGGAAGTTATTTTCTTTTGCCACCGTGTGTAACTGCCAATTGTAATTTGTAATAAATTTCCCACGCGACTACGGTGGGTGTAAATTTGGCGATACGAATAAATATCCGCTTATTCGATGAACTTTAAAAATTAATATCTCGTTAATTATTACAAAAATTGTAAAAAGATGGATAACTTCGATTCACAGTTCCATTCTATTTGCATACGAAAATTTTCCTAAATATTCTGGGACACTGTGTGTACGTATTAGTGCGTGCATACATATGTGTGTGCTCACGTGTGCGTAATACTGAATCGTAAAGTATGAACATAGAAAATGCGTTTCACCTTTTACGCTCACATGCTGTAAGCATCATTTCATTCTTATGTATACATTATTATTCTATCAAATAATAAACAAGAACAAAATGATGTTTACAAGCGCTACGAGAGCAAAAACGAATGCACCCATATATACAGATATGATATAGATGTTCATACTTTACAATTCGCTATCGATTACTGAACTACTTTCAGAGTTGCTCAGGTTTCATATAAAATATTTTTTTATGATTGTTTATCAAACACATTTATAATATGTTTAATTCATTGTTTATCTCAAAATTACATTCATCGTAGATCTTCACGCATTGCATAATTTTTAAGTAATAAAAAAATATTCAAAATACATGCACTTGTGTTTATAACAATAATGTAGTCAAAGAGATAGGAATTAAAACTCGGTGAACAATTTGTTGAACAGATGTTTTGCTGCACAAAGTTACCTTCTCACTTTGTAAATTTTGACATCTAAATTAAAAAATACCTCCTATATATATCCTATATTTTTTCTAACATTTAGTTCTTGTATAAATATTATAATGAATACAGATAATATTAAAAACTATAGACGCGCGCGTGTGCTTGGACTGCTGCTAGAGTTATTTTGAGATCATAAAATTTTCTAATTCTCACTATTTATTATACATATAGTGTTTTTGTAATAAATGTTTTTGAGGATTTTCGTATCATTTCAATTAAAAAAGTTTATTTAGGCACTCTTTAGATAGATATCAAATGATAGGATATTGTAATCCATCCAATGCAAACTTGTATAACTGAATAAATAGTAGAGCCTCTTTAATAAATTCAGATAATATAAAGGTAGCACGCGCTCAAGATATAGTTGACAATATATAATCTATTTAGCGATATTGTTTATTAATTTCTGAAAATTTAAATAGATTTTTATAAATCTAAATAGATTACTTGTTATCAACTGCACTTCAAATTGCTCTTGTATTGTCATTACATTATTGATTATTGTATTATAGTTAGCAGTTATAAGATAAGATAAATTAAATTAATTATATATTTTATTTTGTTTTTTTTTTATCAACAATGAAAAGTATCAATTCAATTTTTTTACATTAAAAAAAGATTGCAAATAGAAAATTAAGTAAATTAAAAATATTTTATCAAAGAGTTAAATATCTGTTTAGACTGATAAAATTCTCAATCAAAAATCTGAGATCCATAATTAAAAAAGACAAGATAATGTAATATAAATACAATATTTTTCTGTATAACTCACATACATTCAAAAGCTTTAATCTGTTTAAATTACAGTAACCATTAGGTAATACATAACTTTATATTTACACGATATTTCTTTATATCACTCCGGTTTTCAGGTAATAGGAATCTTATCTAATCCAATTTTTATGGTATCAACACTTCTTTCTCTTTCTCTCTGCAAACAAAAGAATCAATATTAGTCACTTAATGATCGGAATATTTTTTAAGACGTACTAATCAACGTATTACCGGACTGATATTGCACATCTCATTAAACTGTGTTAAAATTCCGTAACTTTAGAACATTTAATCGGGTGTATGTGGAGGTTCTTGGCTGAAATATGGTGCGGTATCTTGCACTAATAAAGTATGACAAACATCACAGACTCTGGATGGTCTTTGTTTCGGCCCACTGTTCACAACGTGTGAGAGGCAAGATTGACAAAATATATGGCCACAGTGACGACAATGTACCTACGGACATTAAGCCTCTTTAATTTCATTATACGTTATATGTACAGGATGTATCCAGCGCTGCCATTCAGTCACTTTTTATCGCTTTTTTTATCAATTAAAAAAATCACTATTGTTCAAATTGAGTCACTATAGTCACCCTTTTTCTTAAGTTGTGGCTTGAAATTTGTATATAAATTAAAAATGGTTTATTCATATTTTGTTATCTCATTGGATAACAATTGCTCTTACTGGACATTAGTCCAGTGTTTCAGCATCTGATTACTAGGATCCGAATGTTTGATTTCTTGCAACGCAACGTGTTGCATGCGAATAAAATAACGTTTTATGAAAAGATTCAACGTCTGCCAATCATATCTATCCAAACGCAATCTCACTCTCACGCAGTTATACTTAAACTTTCAATTGGTAATTGACTCTTCCATTGAGTATTGTAGAATAAATGGATATAAAAATTGTCGACTCAATTTTGAATAGAAATAGCGCTTTATAATTACTAGATGCTATTTAAGATATACCTTGTATAGGCGTGTGTGTGTGCATGCGTACATATCGTAACAATTTAACTTGTACTTTTTCAACTTACCTTCTTTTTTGTAACTGAAAACGTGGTATGGCAACTGGGACACTCTTCGATGTCCTCTTCATGTTGCCATCTTACTTCACTACCTGCCTGTCTAATCCTTTCCAGTTGTACCTATAATAATCATCATATAGTAATTATCAAAAAATAATTATTTTGTATATTATATTTATATTTAATATAATTACTTTGTATGTTATATTTCTATTTATAGCTTGTAACATTTATGATATACATATAATGAGCTATCTTTTATTCATATATACAATTTTTTTCGATATTTTGAATCAATTTTATATCTTGATAAAATACACAACTTTGAATTTTCACTATTCATATTATTTTTATTACCTGTAATGATTGTGATAATCTAACAAAGTCTTTCTGTACTGCCTCGCTAGTATCTAATTCTTGCTGTAAACTCATAACTCTTTGTCGTAGTTCACTTATAACTGAATCTGCATCCTTCTTCTCTTTTTGAATTTCTTGTAGCTGTTTTTCCAATCGATCAAGTTTCTCTTCTCTATCAGCGAGTGTACGATGATCTCTTATGTATTTATCTAATTGTGCGCTATATATCATTAAAGTAAAATTATATTAATGCTTATTAAACAAAGTAATTGATAATTTTGTTGCACATATATAAAGTCAATATATACAATCGCTCACCTCAATCCACTCATTTCATTCTTTAATACAGCAATATCCTGCTCTTTAACTCTACTCTCTTGCTCCATTTGTTCTCTCAATAAAGTAACTTCGTATCGCAATGTCTCTTCCTTCTCTTGTGCAACTTCTTGAGCTACTTTGGCTGTAATTAAATCTTCACGCACCTTTAAAAGACTCATATGCAATTCCTCAACAGTGTTTGGCATGTTGATGCTTTCACTTTGAAGTTGTTGTGAATGTTTACTATGTTTGCCCACAAGATTTTCATTCTCCATCTGAAGTCTGCAAGCATATATCAGTCGACTTGGAATAAAAATCTTTATCAATAATATACTGTAATATTATCTATATTTCTTATTTTATGTTATTTAACTTTTGTGTGTGTGTGTGTGTGTGTGTGTGTGTGTGCGCGCGCGCGCGCGTGTGTGTAATACAACTAAAAATTTGTTAGAAAAGGATCATCTTACATAGTGAGATGTCTCTGTACTTCTTCTCTGCCTCGTGTCAATTTACAAAGTTCCTCCGATACGTTTCTTTGAATTTGTTCGAAAGTTTTCTTTAGTTCTAATAAATTTTGTTGCGCCGTCTGCGAGGTAACAGTGAGTTCCGCAACTTTGATTTTATGCTCTTCCTTCTTTTCATTCCATTTTTCCTCCATTTCTTTCCGGAATTCAACTTCCTTAGCTAGATCTTCTTTTTGAGCTTGCAGCATACGTTGCGAGTCCAACAGCTGTTTCTCTAAATTCTTGGCAGTCGCTTCTACTTTGACTAATTGTGCTTCATAGTTTGCACACATATCACACGACGGCTCAAAGGAACCAGGTTCCTGCTGCCGTTTCTTTAATAGAACTTCTTTACATTTTTGTAACTCGTCATCGGTTGACCTTAGTTTCTCTTTTAAAGCTTTTATTTCCTCCTCAAGTGGCACAACCAACGAACGTAAAACTTCAGCATCTTCTTGCGCCTATGAAATTACACAAATATTATTACTGAGAGACAAGTAACTTATCTAAAGAAAAATGTTAGTGTCATTTAAAGTTATCACAAAAAAATACAAACACACGCATGTACATACACACATAAATTAATCCTCTGTTAGAATCATGCGACACCTTCCATCAGCAAAGTGGACTTTTTGAACTTCAGTGCAAATTTTTATATTGTTTTTAATCATATATAGAATTTTAAAAAATTCTTATATACTTGTGAAAGCTTCAATAATGAGTTTTTACTAAAAATCGGACTATATTTTAGTTATTTATTATAAATTTTAATTTTTTTTAGAATTCTCAAAATCGAAATATATCAACTATCCCTTCAAAGTCCAACTTGGTCACTTAACAGAAGGTTAATTGTGCAAGGGTTATAAAAGCCATGCAATTTTAGATTTACGTACATATTTTTTTACCTTCCGCATGCTTTCTTCTAAATTGTCAGGACCTAAAGATAAAGAGTCCGCGCCTAATTGTGAAACCACTTTTCTAGCTAATGTTTTAGTTACTGTAGACAGTGAAATTTGAGGTCCATCTGTTGGTGGATCACGTGGCAATTGCGTTTTTAGTATCATGTTCTCTTCTTGAAGCTTAGAAAGAGCCAATTGCAATTTGGACACTTCATTAACAAGCTGTTTTCTCGAACAAGAAGATTCCTCTACTGTTTCATGTATAACTTGCTGTAAAGACGCTATCTCTTCCTGGGCCTTCCTTTTCTCTATCAATATATGATTTTGTATTTTAAGATCTGCAACGACTAGTTGGCTCTTAGCCTCATCCAGCTCATTCTTCAGTCTTAGATTTTCCTTTTGTAGGCCCATATTTTCCTCCAGTCTCCGCTTTAACTCCTCTACAAAATACATTAATTTTAGACTCGGTATAACTGCCAAAGAGCTACTTGCCCAGAATTGAAGTTGTACATGCTACATACCTTCTTTCTGAAGGAACAACTCTTTCATCTTGGCCCTTTGTACATTAAACTCTTCTCGCATCTTAACGTTCTCTGACTCCAATCGGCTGATCTTCGCCTGTGGATCCTCTGAATCATAACAGATACTCTTAATGAAATTAAATCACATTGTGAAGGGATTCTCTACATTAACGAATGTATGACGTCACAAAAAAAGCCTGACAAATCTGGATAAATCGTGTTTTCTTAAATCGTACCGTATTTAAATATCTTGTTTTCAAATTTTTTTCCTTCTAACTATCGCGGCGACGATACCAACAAGGACTTAAATAAGGACTACTGTTCGGTGACATACCGTTTCCGTTTGCTTTCACCGTCCGATCGTCCTGGTTCTCCATTGTATGATCACTTGGCGCGGACGAGAACGATAATTTTGCCGGGGTGGATCACTGCCACAAACAATGATTCAAAGAGCATATCCCGGAGCTCAGCCGGGACTGGCCACCTCTCGACGACGACGACAATAATAACGATGACGGCGACGGCATGCCGCTGATCAGTGTCACTGACTCATAGTGACTCAACAAAACCAGATTCAAAATGCAAATAAAGACTCGAGAATGAAAATCAACGATAAATCGGTTTACGGAAGCGAACTCAAGAACCGGAAGCGACCTTGCTTGTTCATCTAACGACTTCGCTGGATTTCGCAAGCAATTCTTTGAACAATGCGCCTAACACTCATGTATATTTAGCAAGGCCCACTGCTTTTTCCGGCTGCACCTCCTGACACCTTCCGCGTTTGCTGTTTTCCGTCCTTTACGTTTGCTTTATAGCTCCAACTAGTTCCAACCTCCAACTAGTATGTAGTATACATGTAATGTGCACTTATGCATTCATACGTACTCAGGAAATTAAATAGTCACCTATAGAGTATTTAATTTTAAGTATGTGTATATCTACAAGTGTACATACATGAATAGCAATACTTAAAGTTCGATAAAAGCAAAATAGAAAATTTTAATGCAGTCCAGTGCAGCAATAAAAAACCAAACCTCTTCTTTTCACAGGAATTACACTCTCCGTTATACACCCTTTCACTTTTCTGCCTATCCAAAGTGTAGAAACGTCGCAAACGTATGATTCAAGCAGACTCAACAGTTTTGCAACTGTTTTATGATTCGTCTCGCTGATTGGATTATACTTTTAGATCTAAAGGAATAGTCCTACCTCAGCGAAGAATCATAAAACAGTTGTAAAACTATTGAATCTGCTGAACGCGACCATTCTCCGCGCGACATTCTTCCCACAATGAAACCTTAAGATACAATGATAAATACAATGATAAGGCGTAACGCCGCCTCCACATGCGAATTAAGAGCCGCGTTGACGAAAGCATCGCCACAAGAGAACCTGCCTGAAAATCCCCTCCTGTTGTGCAAGCATCCCTTCCTACTGCGCAATAGGGCCCAAAAATGCGTGGGAGTAGGGCGACGGACTCTCAACCCACAACCCCGTCTGATTCCGGCATTTCAACTGTGCGGTTTGTTTTCCTCGGGACACCGTCTGCGACGCTATTTGTGTGTAAGACCACGTGTGAATTTTCCTATTTCCCATTTCCAAATCTATTCTCGCATTCTAACTCCAATGTTAAAGAGAACCCGCACGCATTGGGTTCTCTCTTTATTGCGAATTTAATTTACACTTGCGACAAGCTCTATAGTTATAAATAAACTATGACCCGTATTCAGAACGCGCTAACAATTCGATATTATAGCGCGCTAACATGCTATAGTTTACGTCACGTATACTATAGAATTTCAGAGATAAAAGCACATACTGTGATAAAAGTGCGTTCTGAATATGGACCTATATAAACATTCTCTAATTCTTTATTCAAATGTTGAATTATATCCTAACGTCTCGCGTAGTTCTATTTCTAAAGGAATTTATATCCTTAATCGTAATTAGTGGCCTGATAAATACTGATAAATGCTTATTAATATTTCAATAATAAAGAATTCAAATAATAATAATAGCGACGATTTATAATAATTGGATTTATCTTGAATTGTGAGATTGAACTTAATTAGTTATAAAATATATATATATATATATTTGTATTTTATGAAATCAGAAACGGAAATTGTTTAACGTCCCTACCATCGCTTCCACATCCCATTTCCTTTACTTTCGAACACGGACTAACACGAGGCTTGTGAAGCACACTGGTCCAGTATCCGAATCTACCAAGGGAAGGATTTAAGCTGCATAAGTATCATCATGCGAGGATCTACAATAAAAGTAATTACCGAAGCTTCTCCACTTATTTCAATTGTAGTACTCAACGTTGGCCACGTGGGACGCCAACGTCGCCATATTCGGACTCAATCGTTATGCTAGCTGGAGTGCGTTCAGAATCGTCGTCCGGATGTACCCAGATGTTGTTTTATCCTTGTTGTTCACAAATGATAAACAAGGATAACACGACACCTGGGTGCACTCAGATGATGATTCTGAACGCAGCCCAGCTGGCATAACGATTGAGCCCGAATATGGTGTCCCACGTGACCAACACGAGTGCTACAATTGAAATAAGTACATAAACACGTCATACGCCAAAGCTTGTGCGTTATTTACGTCTACAACTTAAATATATCGTAAAATGTTACGGCAGTGCTTGTGCTCAGACCCTTCCGCTTTTCCGTCAAGGTCAAAGGTGTGAACCCGGCCTACACAAGCATCTAATTATGTATGCTTTCCTTTTAGAGGACACACTCGACACAAACATCGTTCTATCTTTATCATTCGTTGAATGTTAAGAAGGATAGAACGACGTTTGTGTCGAGTGTGTCATCTAAAAGGAAAGCATACTATATGTATACATATTATACATACACCGCGTGTATGTATAATATGTCGCATACCCTCGTTCCTCGTGATGTAAAAATTTCAGTTGAAGGCGTGTCGCGCGACGCGGCTCGACGTTAAAAGAATTTCGCAATTCGCACGAAACTGCACGAGCGAGCACGATGTGCTCGCTCAAAGAATTCTACTCATCCGAGGAATCCGTCGATTTCTGAAAGCCCCCAGTCGGATGACTCAATCAGGTTGGTGAAGCCGCCGGCGGTTGAATCCTCAGGGCTGGGGTACTATTCTGTAAACTGTCTTTACACGTATACCGACAGTTGTCGGTGTCGTTGCGCAGCTTTTTTGCCATACAAAATATCTGCGCAATGACAACTGTCGATAGGCGCGTAAAAATAGTTACAGAATAGTACCCCTGTTCGGCAACTTTGCCGAATTATTATTAATCGATCGATTGTTACGTTGGAACTGACCAATCGCATTTGCAGTTCGGCAGAATTAACCAATTACGATTGCCACTTAATCGACCGTTTAGGTTAATCGGAGTTGGTGAGACCGCGACGGCGCGATCCTGCCGAGTATGTTCTATCTTTATTATTTATTGAATGATGAACAAAGATAAAAGATCCTCGGCGGAGTTGACAATCAAGTTTTGGAACGCACCCCCCGCGCCTGCCGACCCATAAAAGTGTAGACGCGTGACTCGCGTGAGCCGCGCATATGATGACGATGTGATCGTCGCGTATGGATTCCTCCTGAGTCACGATTCGCTTCCGCGAGTCTCCCATGCGAATTCGATTCCACCTAAATGCTCGTCAATGCTCATCGCGCCGTGTGGCGCCGTCGAGTTTGAGAATTAGGAGAGGTAGGTATCTCGTATTTATATACGCAGTTGCGTTGCGCATGGTCGTGCGTCCTGGTGCGTCGTATGTACGGTCGTGGATGGTTCGTCTGAAGTTTGATGCCGTTGCGTTTGTCTGCCAGTGCGCCGACGTCGAGAAAGATGTCATCCTGTAATAGTCCTGGTCGGCAGTGATACAGATCTTGATTGATTTGTTTTTTTAAGGAACGGCTGTATTCGATAAATGTCATGAGCGTATTTTGGAAATCCTGGAGGAACGTCCAGAAGGTGGAACCGACGGATTCAGCGATCATGAAGAGTGTGGACAGCAGCGTAGATGACTTTGACAAGCTGTCTGACTTCAATCCAAATTTATTAATCATGAAGAAGAATATGTTGATGAACTCTTGCACAAAGTGCCATAATAACAACAACAAGAGTTTCTTGCTGCTAGATGGACAGGAGAATCTACAGATCTCCGACGTAGAAGAGTTTCTGAAAAAGTTAAACTGTACAGAAAACAATATTAAAGTCAAAGTTGTTTCGATATTTGGAAATACAGGCGATGGGAAAAGCCATACTATGAACCAGATATTCTTCAAGGGCGAGGAAGTATTTCAAACATCCAACGAGCAGAATTGTTGTACATTAGGAGTCTGGGCAGCGTTTGATCCAATTCTCAATGTTATTTGCTTAGATACGGAAGGTTTACAAGGTACATATCTTAGCACTGAATATTGTCTTGTCTCCAGATTTTATGATTGTTTTTAAGTAAAATTAATTGTCTGCTAAATTCAACAAATTTATGTTGCTACGTTATGATGTTTGTATAGGTATTACTAATTGTGAAAACGAACGGACAAGATTGTTACTCAAGGTACTCGCAGTCTCTGATATTGTGGTTTACGGAATCCATTCCGAAAGATTAAACAGGGATTTGTTCACATTTTTGGGCGCTGCATCGCGTGCTTACAGTCATCACTTTAAAACCACTTTACAAACAATAGGACATAAAGGAGGAATCTCTACCTCATTGAGCACACTTGGACCAAGTGTTATAGTGCTGCATGAAACTAAACACACCATACCTTTGATCAACAGTACATATTGCTACTCTCTCAGAATGACAGTAATTTCAAACTGAGAACTTTATTATAATTAATAATTGCTTTGCCATTGTGACATGATATATCGATGGATTCTTTTATAGATGAATTGGAAAGTGCAGAAGATATTCTGAAAGCTAGATTTGCACAGATGAGCCTAGAAATTGGTGCTTTCAGCTCTATTAAGTATATCGGTTTGCAAATGGTAAACGGCACGACGGATTATGAACAATTACGATCCGCAATTGATAACGAATTGAATAACACGACAGTTCGCTCAGCCAGAAAACCACACCTAGTGTATAATATACTTAAGAACCTGAACAATCAGCTATCAAGTGAAGTAGAAAATGTTTCAAATACTCTATTCCCAGAACAGTATTTTACTTGCTCTATTAAATGTCTAAGTTGTAATAATGGCTGTAACAATAGTATGGGACATCTTAGTAAAGGAAAGCCACACAGTAGTAATGCTAGGTTGGTATATAGATTTTTTTTTATATTGCTTTAATCAAATACTTGGATTAATGGTGTTTGTTGTAATAGGTGCAAATTCCAGTGTCAGTATGAAAATTTGATATACATATGTAAAAGATGTTACAAAAATGGGAATGAAATTGAGGTGAGTAGACAGTATTATGAAGATCAAAACAATTGGTACAGTTTTGCTAAAAATGCCTGGTCAGGATATGTTATAAACTGTCCACACTGTGGCGAAATATACAAAAGCAGACAGTATTGGTATGGTAATAATCCAGAGGATGTTGCTATACGTAAAAAGATTACTCATGTCTGGAATATGGTAAGAATCAGAAAAGCTTTTTTATTTTAGGAATCACAAATAATTTTGTCATTCTGACAGGGTCTAAAATAAGTATAAATTCAAGACTTTTTTTAGTTAATTATGCCTAGAATTAATTCTTATTTTAAGGATATGTTATACAATATCAGAATTACAAATTTGCCAGTGTATTAAAAATTTTAAATAAAAAATATTGAACAAAAAATTCCTATAAAGCTCAAAGGTAGGAATAATTTGAAATAAAGTGAAATATTTTATTGTAAATAGATACAATGACTAAGATGTAACAGAGGAGTTTTTTGTTGAAAATTATGTAAAGTAGCTTGTGTGATTTAAAAAAAACGAAATTTTTTACCTTAAAAAAGAAGTTAAAATGGATTCTAAACAACTGAATTAAGGTTGCTGAGTAATCGCGACGGTCATGTTGGAATTGTGACGTCATAAGCGAAAAATGCACATAAATTTTTGTCGCGTGCCATTTGTAAATAAAGACAACTTGGATAAATGTAAATGATGAGATCGCTTAAAAACACTTGTAAAAATGAGTGGAAATTATTCTTTCCTCCTTTGATAGTCAGTAAATGGTCATAAAAAGCACGTAAAGCCTATACTCTGGCAGAAACACACAGTTTAACAGCTGATGAAACGAGTGAAATATACGCTTTTATGTATAAAATTTCAAGATAACTAGTTTCCGCTCATTTTTGGGACTTTCATGAGTACGAGGCAAGTCATATTTTCACAAATAAACAAATGTTAACGAAATGGCACGTAACAAACATTTTGTTAAAATCATTTACACGCCTATTGTTTTTTACCGTGGCGAAGCGCTATATACACACACAAAAGCATGAGTGCATGCTGTGTACTCGCCGAAATGAGCACACGGACATGAGCTCGTACTTATGTGCAACTATCAGTTTTGCCAGGCCGCTGATTAATTCGGTGTCGCTATCATCAACACGGAGTTCTTGGCTGAGTACTCAAGAGTCTTAACATATTAAAAATTCTACGCTATAGCTATTTTATCATCTGTTTACAAAAAAAATATTTTACTTATTTCAGACCATTTCCACCTTTGAAAATCTGTCATCTGCAGAAGAAGCATGAATTCTACAGTTTCCCTTTTTTTTATTTAAAATTTTTAATATTATTGTAGTTCAAATATTGTACAATATTCTCCTAAAATAGAAATTAATTCAACACATAGATTAAATTAATTTAAAATTGAAATATTTTTGCATTTATGCTTATTTTAGATCCTGTCAAGATGAGAAAATTATTTTGTCATTTATGCATTTCAATTTCATTATGAAGTGATTTTTCAATATCCATAATCTATTTCAGTCAAATCGTTCTGTAGCTTCTCAAAATACAGCACAACGAGTTATCGATAGCGTTTCATACATCACTGAAGCCATGACGAACGTTTCTCTGCAGCCGACGAAAGCGTTGAAAGCCTGGGCTGCAGATCAAGTGGCACCGTCTTATTGGCGACCGAACAATGAGATAAAACACTGCTATCAGTGTAAAATTCTACTCAGTCCAACAGATGACAAGCACCATTGTCGCGATTGTGGAGAGGGCTTTTGTGCGCAATGCTCGTCAAAAACAAAATGCGTGCCAAATAGAAATTGGTACTCGCCCGTTCGAGTTTGTGACACGTGCTACGAGAAAGAGATAAATTGTTCCAGCGATGAATCCCTTGAACCTGTGGAAGATGTCGGCGTGCGAAAAGTAACGGAGCACGTGATGTCGACTCTTAATGTCGTTGGAACAGTATTCACTTATTCCAAATGTGAGTAAAAATGTTATATCACAAACTCGTATAATTCTCAGATAAATTCTGAATATATTTTGTTTGTACAGCCTTTATAAAAGATTCCGTTCGACCATCTTATTGGATACCGGATTCGGAGGTAGTTAATTGTTGTGTTTGCGAACGAAAATTTTCCGACATACTTTCTCTACATCATTGTAGAGCTTGCGGACGTGGCGTGTGTCAGGAATGTTCGCAACATCGTAAACCTGTACCTCATCGAGGATGGGATCATCCTGTAAGGGTATGCAACGCCTGCGTTTGAAATCGTTGGACATGTATCTCTTAAAGAAAACAGTCCAAAAATACAGAAATCTTGGAGAAAAAAAAATATTCGTTTGAAATGAAATAAACTTACTTATTTCACATAATGCTTGTAAGCAAGGCTGGACATGTATTTAAAATACTTTTTTTGAAAAATGATATTTGTAAGACAATTGTATCTTGGATTTTGTATTTTAGTGGGACACATAAAAATGTTTTGTATTTTATATTTTATGGGAATATATGAAAATATTTTGTAATAAGATTTTCAATTATTTAAATTATAAAATACATAAAACTTTCAATTTTACAAATATACAAAATATGTGATACTTTCAATGTGCACTGCTGAAATAAAATATGAAATACACTTCTATTGCAAAAATTGTGGTTTAAATAAAATATTACAAATACATACTCAGCTTTGCTTGTACGATCAGAAATTGTACTGAGACTTAATTGTAAATGTAGAAAATCTTAGATTTGTCTAGCCTAATCGCGCAGTTGACCACAATTTTTTTGAACGAATCTTTTAATGTTATTAGGATTGTAACTCTTAAATTCTAAATAAAATTTTTAAATCGATGTTTTTTACTTCCAACAATACATAATGTAACAATACAAATTATTTTATCATATGACAGCTTTATAATGAGATATCTGAAAAATATAGTTCTAGTACTTATGCAGATTGTTTGAGAAGTAATGAAAGTTTATCGCGTAAAAGTAGAACAGATTAAACTGAGAAGAAAAGTCCTCTACCATTTTTACAATAGTTAACATCCAAATTCGCCCGGCCCACCGCCAAATGCAAGCGCGGCTGGATATGACAGCCCAGCGAGGCGCGCCGCGTGCGTTCGCCATCACTAGGCACGCGTTGTTTGTAACAAGTGGCAATGGACAATGGTCTAGCGACGACCATTGCCACTTGTTATCAACGCGTAGTGAAAATTGTAAAATGGTAGAAGACTTTTTTTTTCAGTTTAGTCTACCCCTATGCGATAAAACTTTTCATTCTCAACACCCTGTATATTTTTAATATAACATAAAATAATTACATGTTTTATTTATATATTTAATAGGATAATGAGAATTTTAAAAAGACAATAGGTGTATTCGTTGAAATAGTTAGTCTATACAAGCAATTGAATATGATTGATTTGAATCAAAATGATTTTTATTAATTGCAATCAACTGCTTGGCAAGCAAGCTCGCTGTTTTGTCTAGCTTGAATCGTCGATTATTTGATGATTCAAATCTCAAAAAACAAGAGAGTATCAGCTGAATTTTTAACTTATTAAGTTAACAAAATTTGAAAGTCTGTAGTTGTTTGAAAGCTGTACCTTGTTTAATTTAGTTTTTGTAATTAGAAAATAACTTTGTGAATACATAAATGTACATAAATGTATGATTGTGCATAAATGTATAATTATGGTCATTATTATTTGGAAGTATCTTCTTGAAGTGTATTAAAAACACAGCTATCTTTAATATACAATTTTATATCTCTAAAGGATATAGGTCAAGATTACGCTTAAAAATTGTTTGCTGTTCTATACATAGTACATGTTAGCAGTTGTACATATGTATAGTTCTCCTTTAGTAATAGTGATCGATAGTTGTAAGAAAAAAAGAGAAACTTGTTTACAAGAAATGTAAATCTCGTGGCTGTGACAATTGTTAATACCGGCATAGCATTTGAAGATGTGTTAAGTATCAATAGAACGGTGGACACGTGATAGCACATCTTCGAACGTGAGAATTGTTACTTTTATTTTGTTCTGTATTATAATAAGCAGCGCTTGAAATAAAGTTCGAATTCTCGAAGTCGTTGCCTTATTTTATTTATATTCAAAAATTAACCGTTGTTACATGCATTATATCATCAGGATATTTACTACTTGAAAAATATAGAAATTTCCTGATAAGGAAAGGGACCCAGCTGTTGTCCTTTGATAAGCTTTTAGTATATTGTTCTCCAGACAAAAATAAGAAAAAAAATGTATTTTTTTATACATGCTCAATCACACTTTTAAAAAATGAAACACTTTCGAAAAAAATTGATTTTTTTCTTTTCTAAGCGAACATATTGTAGAAATCATAAGAAATAGAAAAAAATTACCACAATAAAAATTGAATGGCTTAAAAAAAGAGATGCTTTATAATTAAAAAATTTTTATTTGCTATTTGTAAATAAAGACAATTTGAATAAAATGAAATAATGGAATATATAATTTTAAAACAATTGTAAAAATTATGGATAAGTTATTATCTTTATTCCTCCTGACAGTAATCAATAAATAATCTAAATAATCGTAAAAAGTGATAAAAAGCACATAAATGCTTTTATTCAATGCGCATGCGTAGCCTATTTTTCACGTACATTTTATCACTTTTTACGATTATTTACTGATTGTTAGAAAGGATAAGCATAGTTTTCATTCATTTTTACAAATATTTTAAAGCTATATCTCATCACTTTGTTTGATTCAAATTGTCTTTATTTACAATGGCACATAATAAAAATTAACGTGTCATTTTTCGTTTCTGAATTATTCAGGAGCTTTAGGTATTCACACAAATTTGCATAATCGCAGAAACATATACATAGTAACAATTATCCAATCAGATTTTTATCATAAGGATGATAAATAAAGTACGTTTGGATAATTTTCTTTATGCGGCTACGCGAGTTGTGTGGATATACTCTTTAAGTCCTGTGTCCACGGTGCTAGACTGGCTAAGCTCGGCCCGATTTTTGAATCCAAGAATGTGTAGCTGGTTTAGCCAATTAACATGTAATTTTGACGGGGTAAGCACGGACAACAGAGTTTTAAGCCTTAAGCCATAAGGAATGGACGAATCATAGTCGATTATTCTCCTCGAATTCGACTGTAATTGGTTAATTTCTTCCAGCTTAGGGCTTAAAACACGTATTGTAGATCCGGGGTAATGGATTCAAGTTGGCAAAGCGGCTAGATCTATTTCGAGCAATTAAACAACATTGGTTGGATCCACAAGTAGAGCCAGCCAGTTTCTAGCCGCTTTGCCGATTTAAAATTTAAACTCGCTCATTCAGCAAGCCGCAGTCTGCATTCCGAAATCCATTGGGCGCGTTCAGCGGACTCGACAGTCGAGTGAGAGCGCTCGCTGTTATTGGTGTATTCTTCTAGATCTAAAATTCTGATTGGATGATCTACAAAAATACCCCAATAATAGCGAGCGCTCACTAAACTGTCGAGTCCGCTGAACGCGCCCATTAAAAATAAAGTGTTGCAACCTTTTTGCGATCGGCTGTACCACTGATATGTACTGTACGTGATGACGTTAGAATATGGCGTCTCGATCAGCTGGATGTTGTATAGAGTGTGTCTGCCTGCGATGCCTGCCGTTTCGCGAAAACTAACGAAGACTACCGTCTGCATCCCGCCGTGATACGTGAGTTCGTCTCAACAACGTTCGACGATCGCACAGCTTGGTTTTAGTTCGGTGGCCGGTATTTTGCGGGGAAAGAAAGAGAATCGCAGCACGCGAAACTCACGAGTGGTGCGGACACGGCGACACGAGAGAGAGATAGATAGATAGAAAGAGAGCGCGACGCGGAGACGCAAAAGTGTACACGGATGGTACTGGATTCTCGGTGGGGCGTACAACTCGACACGGCAACGAACACGTCGTGCACGTGAAACACGCGTTCGCAGCACGTCCCGAGCCGACGAGACGAGGGTGTCCGTGCAAAGAGTGTTCCGACGTCCCTCGAGGGGTCTCGACGGCTGGCCTCGTGGCACGCGAGGGTCGCCGTGGAAATGAGAAAGTAAAGTGAAGTAAACGAGGAGCGAGAGATGGGAAATGAGGAGAGAAAATCCGGCTGTTAATCCACGCGGCATCCCGTCGCGCGTTCCAGCTTTTCTCTGCGACTCCACGCGCGGTGTTCGATTTATCTTATGTAATTCCCGCGAGTGCATCACGCCCCGCGAACGCCGGAGCCTGCGAGGCTGTAATACGCGTGCGTGCGTGCGTGTACATACGCGTGTGCCTGCCGTGTGCGGCGAGCGATGCCCGTGGCCATCTTCGCGTTTTGCCCTCGCGTTTTGTAATCGTTATCAAGCTCCATATTTGAATTCAACAAGTAATGCAGCTCGCCCGCCGCGAGTCGGTCCCCAGGCGCCGTGAATTCCCCGCTCCCGCTCCTCGCGCGATCGTCGGGAAGCGAGGACCAAGAGAAATCACGGTTTCACGTGCTCGTCGTCGCGTCGCGACGTTTGAAACAAATAAGATATATCCTTTCGATGGCGATTACGCCTACTAAATTCTAAGCAGAATCCGTAAGGTTCGTAAACGTGTTTTCGTGATGTACTTGTAAGAACTTTCAACCGCTTGTACCTTTTTATATTGACATCTTTGCAGACAGCTTCTTACTAGCCTGTAAGATTTACGAGAATTCGTAGATATTTACGAATAATCGTGTATCTTTACGTACTAAGTAAAATTAGAATACTAGTTCCAAGTTCTTACAAGGTTTATATTATACAAGACCGAGTTACGGGTCTTACTATTCTACTTAGAATTGACCTATTATTAATTCTCTCTCGCAAAGTCTTCTTACGACGACAACGGAGCGAGACTTTCGCGAGGGTCTCGCCAGAATTTCGCCAAGAAGTCTATTGTGTATCTTGTAATGAAGTAAAAATTACAGAAGTGCGAGCAAATTCGTAAGTGTTGACCGCGGTGTAATAATACAGTGATTCATCTAAAAATATTACCCAGGTAACATATGATATTCCGAGGATGTTCTTAAAATGTCACAAAAGATATACTCAGAATGTTCATACTTCCATTTATTTTTTACTTGAGCGCAACAATCGAAATATCCTCAAAATATCGTGTGCTGTCTGAGTTATTCTTACGTGATGTTTCCATTCTATTTGAGGACCATGTTTTCTAACGAAATACGGTCGAGTGGAAACACCTATATTCTTACATCGTAGCGTGTTGGCCAATGAAATTATAAATATTCTCCTAACTCGCTCACTTTTGTCATTTTCGTCTCTTCTCACAATACACGATCGACCTTCGAAATTTCGTCGATTCATTATCGACGCCGATCGCACCGCGAGGAGCCCACGGGGAGCACGTTGTCGGAGGTATGCAACGCAAGGTGGATGCCATAGTTCCACGGTGAGGAGGAGCGGGAGAGACATTCGGAACGTGAGTGACGACGACGACGCGACGCAACGTGACGCCACGCCACCGATGATGACAGTCGATCGGATCGAGTATCTCACTTGAAAATCCGAAGTGTAGTTCCGCGTGATAGCGCCGGCCATTTTGTCGCTTATTATATCGCGCGGATAAACAATCCCGTAATGTCCCGTATGCGAATTGAGAGTCTCGTAGGATTGCGTGTTGAGATTAGAGAAGTTCAGCCAATCGGAATAAAACAAATAAAAATTAAAATTATCCGATTGGCCGAATTGTAATATTTAATTCGCAATCCTCTCCAATGCGTAGTCATGCGTAGTGTGACACGGGCATAACGCCTGGCCTCGAGGCTGTTCTGTTGGCTGTCGCGAGCGCGGCTCACATGCGCGGAGATTTTAATTTCACGATGCTCTCGTTCTCTGCCTCTCTCTCTCTCTCTTTACTTCTATCCTCGCGTCTCTGCTGCGCGGCATACCAAAAATAGAAAAGCGATCGGGCCCATTTCTTACTGTTTTCGCGGTGATTTTTATGTCGCAACGTATTTATTATTAATATTGCGGCGATGCTCGTGCGAAATTCCTCTGTACCTAGGAGTTAGGGTTACCGTATCTGAATCACAAGAAAAAAAAAAAAAGAGTACAACGTATACCTTTATTTAAAAAAGATTATTCGAAGAAGCGGGGAGGGTTAATTTTTTATGCGTTAAATGTAGGTATTTAATAAAGCAAAATTTCTATCAAATTTTAATTTATACCATCAGAAGCTTTAAAACTCAAAAAGAGCATTCTCAACTTTCTAACTGTGTTTAAAGAGTTAAATAAAATACCACTAAACTTAGTCTTTATCGAAAAGAATTCGATTAGAAAGTTAAAAAAATATGACTAACGTATCTCAATTTTATAATTTTAATAACAGCGTTGGTATTTTATTTTGTCTATTGCACAAGTATTACACTGTAAAAAAAAATGTAACGATATCGTACTGTCTATAATTACAAATTATAGAATTGAGATGCAGAATTAAGCTTTTAATTGATATCTAGTTAGATATCAACTAGCAAGATTTTTATTTTGCCTAAGTCAACAAGTTTTGAGATTCTTTAATTGGTATTAGGACGCGTGAAGGAGAAAAAATCTTAATAGGTATATTCGCGCGAAACTCCCCTTAGTGAAATAGTTTTTATAGATACGAGCGATATCTGTCCCGAAGAAATTTAAATGCCATCTAGAGACAATAGATTTTTTTTAAGTCGACAAATTTTTTAATTCCTTAATATTATAGGGATATGAAAAGGAAGAAAACGTTCTATTGTAAATTAATATATATATGAGAAAGGAAACATATATATATATAATCTTTCCACAAGAATTCCTTTTTTTGGTTGGACTGTCAATTCTTAAATACTTCGAATTTTAAATATTTTGTATTGTACAGTATATACATATATGTATATACTATACATATGTATGTACATATTCGAGTACAAGTTACACTTATTTTTGTATACAAAGTATCTTTATCAGAAGTAATAATACAACTTTTGGAGTTTTCGCAATATTTTGTATACGAATTTTATGTACGAGATTTACAGAATGTAAATTTTTTCTGAATAAAATGAAAGAAAGATAAGCCAAATGTAGATATCAGTGCGATTATGATAACAATGTGTTTAGTCCATTACTCGCAGTAAATTACATATGTAAAATGCATACTTTTCGCAATTATAACATTTCCCCGGAAAATTCTTTGCATAAAAAAATTAGGGATTTCTCGTTTTCAGTGACTAGAAGACTCTATGCAACATGCCACCAGATAGGCCAGATGCATCGGGTATCGAAACTGACATAGAACTGATCTCGTCTCAGGATTATAATTTTGGTGAGAACGTCACGATGAACGATAAGGAAAAGGAGAACGCCAGCATGCTGGCCGACTCGAACTCAACCAACGATTGTCAAAGCGAAATTCCTAAATGGGAGAAGGCTATGGAGAAGAACAATCAGTCGGACGACGAGCTAACATCTCTCAGTTGGCTGCATCAGCAGAATTTACTTAAAGGTTTGGACATTTCGAACCCCACCAAAATCATAAAGCACGAGAATATGCTGAACAATAATATCTGCGACGATATGGCAGACTTTTCTGAAAACACAAATTCTGTATCAAGCTTAGATGATAGTTTCTGTCCAGGTAAGTTGAATGTTTTTAAAATGAATGCATTGTGTTTGCAGTCAAGTATTCTTACAATTTATATTAATTTCATTTTTTTGTGGTGCGTTGATAGAGAATAATGGAAAAACAAACACGACATTGAATGGGAATGGACAAAACTATCAGCATCCCGTCAAAAATTATCAAAAACCTACGCAAATATTTCAAGAATCTGCGAAAAGTTATTACAATATTTCGCCAAGTAATCAAACGAAGATTTCTTTGAGCAACAATAATTTGCCAATGTCTAATCGCAACAAGCATCCTACCCATATACCATATGATCCTCATTTACACAGAAATAGCAAACCACCGTATTCATTCTCCTGCCTCATATTTATGGCTATTGAAGATAGTCCCGTAAAAGCGCTACCTGTGAAGGAGGTTTATGCGTGGATCTTGGAACACTTTCCATACTTTAGGAACGCCCCGACTGGATGGAAAAATTCTGTCAGACACAATTTAAGTCTCAACAAGTGCTTTCGGAAGGTGGAAAAAGCTCCGGTAAGTATACGAAGTGAATTTAATCGACGAAGCGTACTGTGAGATTTTTACGGTAACTAAGGATGTTTTGGCTGTATAATATCAACTAAAAGTATCGACACAAAAAGCAAATATCAGTCATTCTTAACGTCGTATTACATTGTACGTTTCTTACAATTTTTTAATTTTTTTTTGTTTTAGAATTTAGGAAAAGGATCATTGTGGATGGTAGATGCACAATACCGCCCAAATCTGATTCAAGCGTTGTCTCGCGCTCCTTTTCCTCCCCCTACAACTCAAAATTTGTCTTCATCGGAAAAGGTGCCTAGAAAATGCATAAATACACGTCTCCCAGATCCGGTTCTTTTTCCATACCTATCCAAAAGACTGGCGTCTAGCAATATTAATGATAGTGCAGAAACCGAGATAGATAGCGATGTTGACGCAGCAGCTGCCGCTATGCTTTCCTTCAAGCATGGACCTATCATTCTGAATCATAATAAAGGTAATCACAATAAAGGTACTGAATATGCATATTTGTATGAAATAATAAAAAGCAAAGTCTCTATCTGTATTTTGTCGAGATGAAAAGAATAGCAAGGACGCGGTTAAAATGCTCAAGATACTCATTAATTTATACTTATTAATATATATTTTAATGTAGATCGTAAACGAAAATTGCCGGAAGCGGAAAAGTTGGTGCCTGTAATTACCAGGAGTTCCAGCGAGGACCATACTTATAGCTGTATCGCCTCGATAAAATTAGGAAGGTAAAGATATTAATTTTGTATAATAAACGTAAAGATTGCATGAGTCAGTAAATTTTATCGTTTTCCATTTCTTTCTATAGCAAACATTCAAATGAGGAAGAACTAAATCCAGATTTTGATGAACAAAGAAAAATTGCAGAAGGTGCGGATGCACTTTTGAATCTGGCTGGTGTTAGTACAGCGCTAAATTACAGTAGAACACATCATTTAACACAAGGTATTAACACGGCGTCTAAATCGGACGTTATTGTGAAATCAAAAAAACGTTCTACTACGAGTGATTACTCGAGTACGTCTGAAAAGAGACGTAAAAGATGGCGGGACTGGGGAGAGGAAAATCGATACCTAAAACAAATTAGGGGTTAACGTAGACACATTTTGTTACATTTTTGGAAAAGTGTACATTATCGAAAGCTTTCCACTTATGCGCGAGTCAGGAAAGCGATTGAGAATTTACTATCTAGTAACAGGAAGGTACTTTCATTTTATAGAATATTATCAGTAAATTCCTTGTTCATTTCTATAAACACGTTTAGAATCAACTTTTGCGGAAATTTTATTATTCGAGTTTCTCGTCGATAACACACAAAAAACGCGCATGTAAATTCTTCCATAACTTCTAGTTGTGCTAGTAAAAAAAGAGGGTTGTTGGATGCATTTCGAATACATTGGTGTGGTTGCTCAGGGTTTACAACATGCTATATGCCAAAATACATTCGGTAGCACTAAACAACAAGCAATAATAGAGATGTAGTGTTAAAAGAGATACTTTTTAAACACGCTGTTGAAACATGAATACAATTAAATAGTACATGGAATATATATCAATTAAAAAAATTATTATTACGTACTGAAGTAAGTAATAATAATCATTTTAGAACTGTTGTGAGAGAAACAATTATATTTAAGTCATAGAGAGTTTAATTAATGATAAAGTTCTATATCAGTTTTTCTTTTTTTTTTTTGTAGATATGTATAGAGGCATAATCAACATCTGCTGTCATGACGCCTATCCCAACAATAACGAGATCTCTTATTTGCAAACATAACGTGGCGATTTTCGATATCGAAATCACAGCCCGGTTTGATGCCCAGTGTTACCATATTTTTTATTTCAATGGGAGTTTCTAGTCTCGTTATTCTTGAGACAGGCTGCATATTCAATAGAGAGAGAAAAATCGATAATATATTTAAAATGATTACACGCATATATATTTATGTATATGTGTATATATGTATATAAAATGTATATATATATGCATGTATATGCAGATGTACACATTGCACACATCAAGCCCGACATACTCATTCATGTATATACAATTAAACTTCCTGATTCTCAACCTGTGACGAATAACTTTTTTGTTCTCCCTTTCTCATTTGAGTAGCACATAAAATGAAAATATCATTTTCCACGTATGTGATAAAACGGTGAATGTGAAAGAAAATATTCAATTGGTTAAGAATCAGGGGAGTTTGATTGTACATATGTACAAGGTGTTCCCAAGTTTGCAGCTAGAAACAGCGAGAAAGTTTACGAAAAACTGATTTTTACAACAGTTGCAAAGCTGCTTTTTCTCCTGAATACAGTCAGTTAACAGTAATTTCAAGCTATAAACAATTTAAGAAGTGCTATAAACAATTTAAGAAGAAAAGTATTATGAATATAAAATAATTATAAAATTGTATAATTAATTAATTACACAACGTAGATTTTATTGAATTTTAAATTCTTATAATTTAAAAAAAATTATTGATCGCAATTGAAAAATGTTTTTGCGGTTCAATTTCTCGTAAACCTTCGAATCGCAGCGTTTTTACACGCGAAATTGAGGGCACCCTGCATGTAGACACATCATGTGCATCGTTGCACATGTGTACAACATATGTGCCACAAACGTATTATCAAAAAAAATTAAAAAAAAAAAGATTTTGAAGTACATTCAATCATGGTGGAATTGGGACTAGGCGCCGTCCGGTTAGGGTGACCTCGGCCCCGGCCGTTGGTCTCTGCCGGGCGGTGAATCCGACACTCCCCGGAGACGGTTCCCCCGGGGATCTTTGGAAGATTTCCCCTTCGATAACAAACAAAAAAAAATGGTGGAATTGGGACGGTGAAGCATTTCGAAGAATTCACAGTAAACAGTAAAACAGTGGGGTTTTAGCTAATCAAATCGTCAATGTGAAAAACAAGCAGTGAAATGTCATTTTCACATCGATATAGCAACGTCACCTTTCTGATTCCACCATGCATTCAACATGGTTTTGAAACAAAGAAATGTTGTCATTTCACTGTCTTTTTCTACTCTCTTTGTGGCTTTCAAAATGATTTTGAACAGTGTTGTACATATGTAGAGACCTTTCTAATGTATCCACAGACCAGTTTTGGTATCCAGTTGGAGACTGAATATTTAGCGATCGTGATGAGATGTTAATATCGATTGGATAGAGATGAAAAATAGCGCTACGTGGAGAGAAAACCTATTTTTATAAAAAAAAAACTATAACACTAAGAAGAGAGAAAGAAAGAGAGGAGATTTGATAATACCTTGTAATTGTAAAATATGTAAGTGTGCTACGAAGACATGCGACAGAATATTAGGCAAACTGGTCTTGTATACATTAATATATAGTTCAATATAGAGAGAACATATATTTTTACAGGGCGCTGCCCGCGTGATAAAGGTTCTTCCTAATAATTCGCTGGTACGCAGTTTATTAGCTTAAATATCACTCTACAAAGTATAAATATTAGTAATTCGAATGAGAGAGAAAAACAACTGTTGTAGCGCAACCTGATCGATTTTTACATATCAGTAATACGTGAAACGTACTATGTCAATTTCGTAAATATATATATATATATATATATATTCTGTTATTTCAGAATTCATTCAGGTTACTTGCGATGATCCTTTGATATCACTCAAAGAGCTCATCGTTAGTATTATAGAGTGCTAGTTTCATAGCACAATTACGTGAATATGTAGAAAAAATTCAATCAGTCTTTTAAATTAATAATATAATTTAAATTTTACTTCATTTTCATTAAAACAGCAGATTAGCTGTGACAAAGTTAAAGTAGAAAGTTGAAAATCTTGATTATCCAAAATAGAAGATATCTTCTGAAGAAAATTGGAAAATATGATTTGTGTAATAACAGGATGCGCTACATCAAATATACATTTAATTGTGATTGTAGCTAGTCAGCTACACCAGAAGAAAATTCAATCTGAAGGTGCAAGAAAGAATGCCATACTCACAATATAATAAATATTAAATCTACTTGATAAAAAAAGAATAACAATATTATTTAAATAAAATATTGAAAAAATATCGAAAGTAATTATTTCCAAAATTTATCTGTCTTCTAATTTAAAATTAAACATACTCTTTGTTTAACATTATATAATTTATATGAAATTTAGCCGCATGCAATTTATGTTTTTTGTTTTTAAATTTTATTTTTTTACTGTTATTATTTCTGTGATATATTGCAAAAATGATACATTATCGTTGTTATACTTCAGTGTATCCGAAGTTTTAGAATTCTATGTATTACTTTTAGCGAAAGAGTTATATGTATGTATATATATATATATATATATGTATGTATATACACACACATATGTATATACACACACACATATGTATAAATAATTATTATTATTAATTAACTGGCATTCTTACTCACACCTTGAATACTCTACCTTGATATCGACCTTAAAACGAGCTGGCATCTTCAAATTGATAATCCTACGAAAATTTAATGTTATAGCTTCACAACAATTTGTTGACATCCTCTTAGTCTAGCTCTCGTTTGCTACGACTGAACATCTGTTCTTCCACACATAGTTGAATTCTAAACTAATCGGCTATAGAGAGTGAGATGCCATTCATCAATCATAATACAGTGTAGCTAATCGATAGGTTAAAGCTTAGATTAAATCGATTAGTCACGGTAATGTAAAGCAATACACCAGTAAATCCTGACATTGGGCGAAATACTCTAGTCAGCCGGTTTCTTAAAAGGAATCTTGGGCTCATGTGCAATGCGTTAAGTCGGCACGCGGAGTCGGCACGACAAAGGGATAGACTGTTACTCTATAATTGCATTATAAGAAGGAATAAGTATTAATATTGCAAATTTACTTTTCTTAACGCGTAGCGCTGATTTCTACACAACATAAATTCGGAAAATTTATAATTATTCCTATGTTATACGCGGGATATGTGCTATTACTACAACCGGCTGACAAGCGAAGTCATCCTATGACAGACACCAAAAAACACAACAAAGTATGGAGCAAAGCAGATTACGATGTGTCATTGTAACTAACCAGGGACAATCAAAAGACATGATGTATTTGGTTTGCTTCCATTACATGATATCGTGCCAAATGCAAAATCCTTTGGGTTTGGAAGATCAGAGATACGTTAATTTATATGTATACATAATATATATATATATATCTCTACAGATTGTATATTATAAGAATTTTGTTGGCGTAATATGTAATATTATAATTATATATATCATTATTATTATTATTATTATTATTATTATTATTATTACTCATTTTAGATGAATCATGCTGTAAAATGTTTGTTAAGTTTTTGATCTTGCTTATATATATCTTGAGTATATTTAATATTTTAGGCTGTAACTACAAGAAAATTTTATCTAATGAAACAAATGAAGAAAACAGCAAAACTTGTTGATTATTTTGTCTAACATTTCTTATTCCACGTAGTAATTATGGCATATCTTAACATATACATGTATATATAATATGGTACAATTAACCCTTAATGGTCTAACGTGGGTCGTTCAAGTCCCCTAAAAGGTACACTCTTCACCTTTAATTTCCACTTTGATTTATGTCGATAGCTTCATTTGGATTGAAGTTATGATTTTTTAAGTGATCGAGTGATTTTACACGCGGTACCACCATTTTTAATACAAAATTATATACAAAAATAATTATTTTCGACATACAAATTTTTTTTTCTTGAAATTGAAGAATTAATGAAGGTCCATGAATTTTTGCAGATTTTTTAAAGCCCTTTAACATGTCTAAAAAACGCCGAGACACGAATGGCCCACGTTAGACCATTAAAGGTGCCGAAAAAACGTTAGACTAGTAAGGGTTAATTATCAGGAATATACAGCAATATGTTAATGTTGATCATATAGTTTAAAAAATGATTTAAAAAATACATTTATTTTTAAAAGATAATGTTTTTTTAGGAAAAACTTCGGAATATTACGTTTAAATATTTTGGTAAAATAAAATAAACATTAAAAATATAACATACCGATGAAATCGATGAAAAGATATATATATAATAAATATATTGAGGGTTATACATTAAAATTTAGAATAATACCTATGATATTAATTATATATATAGATCAAATTCAATTAGATTAAATTATTTAAAAACATTAAATCAATAAAGAAGATAACATTAGCTATGTCAAATTGAACCGTGATCATCAAAGAATCATTTAATTGACTATATAAAAGACAAAATATACCTTTATTACAAAAACATGCACGTTTTACTATTTCTATGATAATCACAAAGTATAACGAATTCAGCACACATACACTGATTGCTCTGATGCTGCCCTGACATAGTGCGAGTGCAGAATCACTTTAGTGCCAAACTGCTCTGTCAGAAACGTTAATGCAACCTTTTTTAAACTCGTTTTGAATTCATTCGGTTGATCCGAATATACATCACTATACTAGATCAGTTTTCATTTGCCGAATACGACAATCTGAACGTACTGACACAGTGCACACAAACCGAATATGTGCCACTGAAAAAGTTTGCACTTAATAGCGCAGTCTTTTGAATTCGTTATTAAATATTATGACCTAACTGTTTGAGCACTTTTCTATGAATCTGACTTTTATGACTACTTTTAAGTTCCACTTTCTCTTTCTTTATTATATTTAGAAGGCGTAGAACTAAATACGTTCGTTATATTTTCCTTCCAAGATAATTGAACATTATCCCTGGACGTCATTCTTTCATTCGAAAGAGATTTTTGAGTCATTGAAGTATTATAACTATCTACTGTGTGCATTATACTATTCATGCTAGAAGTTTGGTAACCAGTGTCTCTCTCTTGAACAAAGTTTAAGATACTTTGTTGCTCGAACGCACCAGACATTATATTACTCCATTTATGACCCTTGCGTGAGAAACTTGTAGTTTCCGGCGCAATTTTTAAACTAGTCTCATTATTATAACCTTCATCAGTAAGTACGATGGCATTAGAGTGTATAGTATTATCAAGTGAATTTATACTTTTCGTTTCCTCCATGTTAACAGAATCACATGCATTTGTTTTATCATTATTTATAATTATCAATTTACCATTGTCCTTGGTACATTTTACGTCATTTTCGCTATCGTATATATCTAAAACACATTTTCAACATAGTTATGAGCATATTTGTTTTGTCTGTAATAGACATTAATATTGCAATATTTTAAAAAGAAAGATGATGCAATAAATATCTAAAAATTATTTTTCCAAAGAGTTGTATAATTATATATGTTTGAACTCAATTTTTCTATATTCTTCACTTATTAAACTAAATTCTTTAGAATTCTAATTATAACTCAATTGTTACAAGCGAGTGCATGCATTGATATTTTTTTTTATCATAACAATGAGAAAATTATCCTTCACATTTTATTAAAACAATAAAGGTAACTCTCCTTTTATAAAGAAGTTTCAAGTGAAAATGAGAAAAATAAAGAGCAAAAGCATTATTAAAAAATTAAACTAAAACAGAAAGCAAATTTACCTAACGAATGATAGTCATTAATCAAACTTGAATTTTTTTCCTCGATTACACCATTTATGTTCATATCTATCGCGAAATTTAGTCGGGTGCCTGAATTAGAGCAATGTTCAATTTTTTCGTACAACCTATTATTTTCAGCGTTTTGTATTGGTGACATATTAGGTGATAAGTTTTCAGATATTATTACGGAGGAATTATTGCTTTGCCGCCTAAATTGTAGCAGCGTCTGGAATATATTATTTCATTAATTTCAGCAATACAGGCTGTATTGTTGAATATAATTGATCTTATTTACTAACAATGAGATGTAAAAGAAGATATTGATTTTGGTCCCCAAAGTGAAAAGTAAAAGTGGTATGTTTTGTTTTTGTAGTTTTTCAACTATAGAAACTGATTCTGGCTTTTCAAAAAGTTTAATTTGTCGAGAAGTACATGTTAAGCTCAACATATAAAGCATAAATTATTACTATTGATTTTCATAAACATATTAATTCTTGATAGTAAAATATAACTCACATTCTCTCTCTCTCTCTCTCTCTCTCTCTCTCTCTCTCTCTCTCTCTCTCTCTCTCTCTCTATTGATAAAAAAAGTAAAAAAATTTATTAAGACCTAAAAACATGCTGTTCGTATACAAATCGATGAGATTTCAAATCTTGGATATTGCTCTTCTGTTGCTATAATAATTCAGTATTTTTCGCTATGCCTGATTTTGTCTAAAATCTATTTTTCTTAAATGTTCATCAGAAATCTTTTATTTTACTTCAGTTTTATATTTTTCTTAACATACTTTTCATAATAACTTTTTATATATTTAATAGCTTTATATATTGATTTTAATACTTTATCAATAAATTAAAATTTTTTAAACAGCACACACACAACAAAAATGGCTCAAATAAAAAACATTTCGCTTTTACTTATCACTGTGGTGCTATCGCAAAATTAATATTCTTTTGATATCCTTGCTATTTTTAGTCTTAAATACAGGAATTGTCTAAAATATATTTTATATAATTCACATACCTTTAATGGAGTACCATGAACAAACATACCACTTTGAGGAGGGCTGTGCACTAACAACATGGATTCACTTGTTTTTACTGGTGACAATGACATAAAACTTTCATTGTCAGTACCTTCGTCCTGACAGACAAATAATTTTCTTCTCAGTGAATTGTTACTCAAATTTGCATCATCATAGTCTGCATTCTGTTCCTTTGGAAGATATAAGAATATTTTTATCAAATTTTTCTTATCAAAAAAATAATCAATATCAAACTGCTTCCATTTTGAGAGCTATTTTATACTAACCTGAGTAAAAGTAAAGAAGGGCTTCAACATTTCTTCTACATTCTGAGGCAGCTCCAGAGGTAGAGATAATATTGTCTGACTCCATGCTAAAAATAATGACAAGATTAAATGATTTTGAAATATCAAGCTCGAAAATTTGTCTTACCATCTTTTGTAGATTTCGAAACTTCCTGGATAGAGTTTAAATGACTTAAGGACTTATTGGGAGTGTCTAAAGATAAAAATGGTGGTTTATTGTCTTTCCGCTTGATGCCCCAAGGACTAGGAATTATTTGATTCTGCTTAAAAAACCGATCTATAGCTGCCTGGGCTCTCCTCTCCAATTCTGGTTCTGGAGAATACATTTGTTGCATGGGAGATTCTTCGATCTTTACTGGTTTTATGTGAGCCAATTCGTCTATGCTCCACGTAAACTCTGATGATTGTTGCATAGGGCTGGGGACCTAAATATTGCAGTAATTTTAGCAATTAGCACTTGCTGCTTAGTGGAAGTACTCTTTATTTGTCAATTTAAAGTATTCTTTAAGAAGCTTCAAGTAAAATGACCTTAGTAAATAGAGTTGGGCTGATTGCTGACATGTGCAGTCTGTTAATCAAGTCAGGCTCAAACGGGTTTTTAGTAATGAACTTCCTCAACTTGGATGGGGGTGTGTTATGATTCGGCAGAACAGCAAACGGCAACCGTTGCGTATTATTCTGATACGTTAGGCGCTTCAAATGAGCGTTCTGCTTCACCGGAGTTCTACATCTCCAGGAATTGCACGCTAAAGGACTCTTACACTTGTGCTCCTCGCTCGGCGTGCTCCGTTTCGCTTGTTCCATTACAAAACAATTTGCACAAGAGACGGAAAATTCTTTGTTTAACAACTTCAGATGTAAGACTTCGGCCTGTCAATTTCGATCTGTGCAATTATTTTACGAAAGTACACTTGCAGATTACAAATCAGAGCCAGTTCTGATAGCTATGATTAAAACTTTTCAACTTTTGAACATATCAGATTCATTTCAAATTTATTTACACCATCGACGAGATACTATTAAAGACCATCAACCTTGGGCACATTTTCGTCCTCACGAAAAAAAGGACCCGGAGGTAATTGAAGAACATTGACATTATCGACAATTGATATAAATTTAAGATTATTACAAAATATATTTGATTAATATATTATTAAATACATGATTTTTGTTATATAAATCCATAAATAGCATTATATACTTTTAACGTTATAATATCTTATATATATTGTAGCAAAATTACAATTTTTATTCTACAATTATTATCTTTATTGACAAAGAGAAACCTGAGAGAGTGAAATGTATATGTCATTTTAAACCTGCTACAGTCGAAAACGTTATTGGATTGACAGAATTTTGGAACGCATCCTGTTACAACGGATCTGTTCTTTATTCCTGCACTATCTAAACTGGTACACACGGTGCAATAAGTTAAAGCGAAATAAACGTATATTTGTTTCACTTTAACTTATTGCACCGTTTGCACCAGTTCGAAGAGTGCAGGAATAAAGAACGAACCTCTCTTGTTGGCACGACAAATGGGCTATCGACAAAGCGACAAAGCAGTTAGCAAGCAATTTTGTACAGCATTTGATATAATACGTTTGTGTATATACGAGTTGTTCAAAGTTTCTCTTTTGAATAATTTTAGATTTTGTAGCGAATGTCATACGTGAGAAAGAATCTTTAATAAATAATTCTAACCAAAGTGTGAATTCCATCATGACGTTCATGACTCATGCGATGTATCATTATTAAATTTTATATTTCACGTTCGAAATGTGTCGTAATAGTACCAGGTAATATCTCAAAAATTATAGTTGATTATAAAATTGGAGTGCAAGCGATAACAATAAAATATGACAGTGAAAATGTGGAAGTATATTTTGGTAGTTGTTATCATAAATTCAGGTAATGATGAATTCTACATGTTCTATTCAATGTTAACGCGATTTAATTTTAGTAATTATTAGAAAATAAATTTCCAGTGACCTGCGAAAGAATAAAGGACATGATATATATGCCTTTTGATAATGTAGCTGCTTGTTTCCGAAGACATAATGGCACACATCAGTTTGGATGTTCCTGTAAGAATCAAAACCTTTTATTAGTTACTTCTTTGATTGTTAATTATCAATCTTTTCTAGATCTCCAGGACTGATTATTTACTGACATTGTGATATTCCAGCTAGTAGATCGGGAAGTGTAGGCGTAATACATCTGTTGGAAGTAGAAGATGATATTGCTTGGTTAGAAAAGAACGCTACTGCTGGTCCATACACTGTGGTCCTTCCATTTGCATTGTTCAACAGAACAATGCTTCTAAGATTAAAAAATACAAACAACATAAACGGAGTACTGCTGACAAAAGATACTAGCCATGAGCGTCCGTTTAAGTATTCACCTGAGGATCAATGTCCCAATCGATATTCTGGTTATAAGAAATGCAATAGTTCAGATCCATGGAATCCTTTCGGAACTGCGTTACTCTTTGAAGATTGGCCATTTCCCATGTTTTACACAGATGTGAGAATTTTATTTAATTAACTTGATTAAAGGCTGTGACATACAAAAAATTTAAACAATAAGACATAAGCAATATAAACAAATCATTTAAATATATAATTAATATACTTTTACATTTAACTTTGTAATTTAACGTATAACAACTTTTGATATGCACTAATCTAAGATTTGTTCTTTTCAGCTTAACTTTTTATATACTTCATATTCTCTCTTTTTTTCTTTTCAATATGAAAAAAAAAAGAAGAAAAATGAACTATACGAGAAGTTTAATTGAAAAGGACGTCTCAGGTCTATTCTTTATCGCTATACTGAATTATTTTAAAATTTTCCATCTCACTCATAAAATATTTTATTTTAAGTACAAGTGTACACTAGTTCAGCTATAAAAAAAAAACAGATCTCTAGTATAATGCAATTTATGTAAATGACCAAATTTGTTGACAAACGTATTAATACAAATTCTATATGGAAGACGTGTGTTTCAAACAAATACTAAAAAGTGTCACATTTTCAGAATCAAACAGTCTTGGAGGCTATAAAAACTTGTTTCTGGACGCACAACGCGCACGATCTTGAAACGCAATATCAGAGATCTCTTTGTGCTTTAGAAATGAAGTCGTTCATGTACGCTGCCGTTAACTCAGAATCTTGTATAAAGCGTACAGATTTCGTGTTGAATTTCAATCCGACGCAGTTTTGCGATCCGCTTGGAGATAGAAACATACATTGGCCCTTGGCACCTCTCGATGAAAATAACAATACGGTGATAATGGTAACGGCACGCTTAGATGCATCGTCTTTATTCGATGGTGTATCACCTGGTGCGGGTAACGTCGTAACAGGATTGGTTACTTTACTTGCCACTGCGTACTATCTGAATTTCTTAAATGCTACTGTCGACAGTATGTATTCATCTTTCCTTAATTATTATAGCACGTCCAGTTATCCATACATACATAATATATTAGGCAATGCGTTTAAATTGAAATATTTGAGTATCTTGAAAAGAATTATCAAAAACTTAATAAAAGTGTTAGAGTTATTAATAAATTAATTAATTTATGAAATATTTTATAATTTGTGTTAAAATAACATGAATTTCATGCTAGAATGAAGTATATAAATATATATTGTAAATTATTAATTTTTTACAATTTTAATACTTTTACGTATAAAATAACTAGAAAATCAGATTATCAGAAAAAAATTAGACAATTTCTTTGACCTGAAAAATTGTTAGACTCTGCAAAATTTTTATCATTATTCATTCCCTTTTAGATAATGCAACTTTGTATGGAAATTTTTTAATGCTTTTGAGATATTCAAATTATCTCAATTTAATACAATATATATATAAGCGACACATGACGCACGTTTTCTTGTTGGATTGCTTACGTTTTAATAAATTAATGCAATTATATTACATAGAACGCATAATTTCTAGTAATTTATTAAAATGCAAACAATCCAGTAAGAAAATATCGTGTGCCGCTGAATTTACAGAATTGGATAAAAATTTATACTGACATATTAAGGCTTCTGTACCTATCTCACCACAGTCATATTAAATTCTGCCCTTAAATCTATAAGCCCATAAATCTATGAATTAGATCAATCGATTGATTTAATTCAGATTGAAGACATTTTTCTATTTGATTATTTATATATCTAAAATCATTCATTATTATATATTTATTCTTATTATATCTAGAGACGAACGTTGTGTTTTCCCTGTTGAATGGAGAGGCATTCGATTATATAGGATCCAGTCGTATGGTGTTTGACTTAAAACACAACAATTTTAACGCTCTCGGTGGAATCAATTTGAAATTCGACGATATTCTGAGTGTGATCGAGTTCGATCAGTTAGGCCAGGGAGAGATATTTCTTCACACTAACGGCAAAGACAATATAATAAACCATCTGCAGAAAAAGTTGAATGCGAAGATTAGGCGTGGTAGTGTCCCACCTACGTCTGTGCAAAGTTTTCTAGAGGCAAAACCGAATCTAACGACCGTCGTTATAAGCAATTATAAGAAACGTTTTAAAAATCGATACTATAACGGCATTTTGGATGATGCGGAAAGTCTCGGTTTCGATAAGTACATACATATCTTTTTTATGTTTGATCTTAATATATACTTCATATTCCAGTATTACTTGATTGTACATTATTGAAATTTTCTCTCGTGTATCATGTTTTAGAAACGATACTAGCACGCTTGCATCAGATTTAGCGCAAATTGCTCTTCAGGTTGCTAATGAGCTTTATCGAGCGGTGACGGGCGAGGCGCCACAGTCCGTCGATCTGCCGGTACCTATGGAGAAGCTTATCACGGAAATGCTATATTGTTATTTGGAGAGCGCGCAGTGTCCTCTGTTCCGCGCGGCTTCGGCGCCTTACGCTAAATTAACCGATCAGGTTTTGCCGTTGTATGTTGGAGTGCATAGAGCATATAATATCGCAACGACTTTAACAGGCCAGCTTTTAGCATATCTGACCGGCGAAAAGCTCTACGAGATGAACGAATCAATGTGCTACGAAAATCGACTCATCTGGATGAGCGGTCAAAATTTCTCGGGCTTATGTGTCAATTCAACTGTCAATTACAGTATAGCTATGAGTCCTGCATTTATTATCGAAGGTAAATTGCTACACTATTCCCAATATAGATACAAGCTCAACGTATCCAATTGTTTTTTTCCCATTATAGGATATGATATGAAATCAGGTGTCTACTCGACTTGGACAGAGTCCATATGGCAAACGTTAAGCGTTAGAATGTTTCTCAAACCAGCAGCATCGACGGAACGATTTAATCTGATTCTGGGTTGCTTGGTTGCCGGTTTCTCTTTCGTGTTAGTATGGTTTATTAATAATCGAGCTAACGTCTTATTTAATTCAAGGTATGTATCATCTTTCTAAGGAGACTTAGAGATTATATTAGAGAAGAACTATATTAAAGTAATATATTAATATATGTATATTAGCATTAATTATATATACATATTATATAAATATATATATAAATGGAAAATTGAATATATATATATTTTAAGTAAATTACATCACATACACACACTATATAATCAATGATATTTTCAGGAGAACCGTTGACTGCTAGGGATACGCTGCGGACCACACATCAATGACCAGGTTAGATAATCATCGAGAATATCATGACTTTCCAGTAACTAGCCTTTAATTATATATGTGTGTGGTACGCCCTCGGAAGATTTTTACAGCCCGAAAATTATCCGGAAATGTCACGATATCATTGCAATTTTTATCTCCTATTTATCATCGTTGTTTCATCCGCAGTGTTCAATTGAAAAAAATCACGGATGCATCTTTGATACTCAATGTAAACGGTAAAGTGAATCTTTCTTCTATTTTTTTCTTTATAATATCTATATTATAAATTATTTATGAAGTTACATATATGAGTAAAGACATTAGATGATTGAACGGGTGACTCGATAAAATTAACGGTTTTGTATTGTGTACGCGTGTATATAAATGAATGTATGTCTATGTGTGTACAAGGTACAGTCGCATTAATAAGATTTTGTAAAATAAAAATTATATAAAATAATGCAAGCATAGTAACTTTCAATAGCAATAAGTTTGTTACTCATGTAACATTAAAAAAATCAAAATACGGATCATAAACCGATCGTGAAAAAGTATATCTCTCTTTCTGCCCCTCTTACTCTTTTACCAAGTTATCTTTGAAGGATAACAATGTATGAATTGTAAAATATTTTTTGCTATAAATATTAAATCTCGAGTGCATGTTTTCCTAATCATATTCATTTTACATACAATATATTACTTTTCATTAGAGCAACAGAATATGAACGTGGTACAAAAACGTATCGACGTATTAAAACAAATGGCATCTTACATAATTATGATAAGAATAAAAAGGGAATAATGCAAGCGTGATGGCATTTATTATCGATAAACAACTTATTTAACAGGGCATTGATGTACACGGGAAAGAATTTAATTTGTATATCTATGCTTTGTGTTTTTTTTAGTATACATATAAGTATATAATGTATTTCTCATTTACGACTCGAAATTTGGACAAAGTTAGAAATGGGCCATTCTTGGAAGAAGGTTGATTCAAATTTAAGAAATGTATAAAGAATTTCATTGTATTCGATCAAACATGCAATAAAATGTGTGCATGTAAAATGACGTTTTGATATTGGATATATGCATTGAAATAAAAGCGGAGAGACACACACACCTAGAATTAGAATATTATTTAATCCAGATAAATTAGGAATATGGAGATTTGTAATATGAAGCAAAAAAAAGCACATAATTATGAAATTCTGTGAATAACACGTTACTTTTGTGTCGATTTTCATACTTATGTGTACATAATTTCTGCATTTTATTACATAATTATATTATACACAAATATCTACAAAAAGCGGTACAAAAGTGATGTTGTTCACAGAATACAAAACGTTTTTCGGACCAAGATTAGTCTGTAAACTGTTATAAGTCCTCTGTCGAGAGTGCTCTCTCTTACAATAATCTTAGAAGAACTGCAAATTTATTTTTTACGCCGGAAACTACATTATATAAAATATTTGACCCATTTCTATCTTTATGTTTTTTTTTAAATCTAAATAGCCTGTTTTTTTAGCTGAACTTCTTGCACGATTCATCTTTTATCTTTTTTTTTCCACTCCAAGAGAGAAAAGGAAGAAAGATAAACCATGCAAGAATTTTAGCTGAAAAGAACAGATCTTAATTCTCGATAGATAATTTTTTTGCATCGTTGTTAATGCGACAGACGTTTACGTCTCCTTCCGTACAAAGTGTCCACATGCTCGCGTCGTAATAAATCTTTATATTACGGACACCCGTGTAAAAAAAAGCGAGTGTCCGATGAAAAATATGCCAGGTGCATATACGCGTCTTGTCCACGTGCATATGGATGGAAACGTTCTATACGCAACGCACGTCCCGACATACGTTCAACCTCTTCGGTAATCTGTTTACGCTTTCTTTTAACTAATTTTTATTTAGTATACAAGGATGAAGTAGGAGGCTGGGCACCGCCCACCGAATTATCACAGTCGTCTGGTGCCGCAGCACATACGTATACGTGGTTCAGCCTTACAACCTACCTCTTAATCTAGCGTTATTCTACGTTTATTTATTTCTCGGATACAGTATAGTCCCGTACAAGGTGACTTCTCAAAGCAACGATTACTAGAGAAGCGATCATACATTTTTTTTTACATATTAGATTGTGATTACATGTTATTGCTTTATTATAAATAGCACAGATCTCTTTAGTGAGTGCTTTCTCTAAGCTAGGAGATAGCAATGCCAAGTAATGTTTTATATCTTGTTTTTTAATCTCTCTCTTCACCAGTGGTTGCAACTGTTCATTAAACAAACTGATGTCGCGGTATACCGTGTACGGGAGCTATACTGTCAGCTGTCTGCAACTGATAATATCGTTTTACTCAAGTCATATCGCATATTCAAGTATTTCGCATGATTACATTCTAATCAACGTTCACGATTAGGCGATTGAGCGGAAAGTCTTGCATACAAAAATCAATACGTCTGAGAAACAAAAAAAAGTAGAAGAAATTGTAAGAACAGGTCGAACAAGCTACTAATGGAAGCACTCTGTCAATTGGCTATATACATCGACTCAACGTAAAAATTATAAGTACAAAGGAAATGATATTTGGCTACCTAAAGCAACCACAGACTACGTAATATGACACATTTTCCTCCTATGATCGAGTGACTAGTGTCAGCTTATCGTTAATTGCGGTATCCGTGAAAATAGTCATGACAGAACTGTTATAAATGAAACGGGAATTTCACGTTCTGCAATTTATTGGTATAGCAAGATCATATCCCCTATGGAATTGTCCACTTGGAAACAACTAATTTACGCTACATTACTTTACGTCGGATTTAACAAGGTAAAAATGGTCTTAGCCATTCAAATCTCGATGGACGGATCGCATGGAAATGATGTCATCGAAGAAAGCATAAATATATATACGCGTATATGTGCATCAGGAAGATATGTACACGAGAATGCGTCGGCGAGAACAGCCAGTTCGCGAGTGAATATATCAAAAGTTTTTGTTGGACTCGCATGGGAAGCTCCAAATAAACAAGCTTCTGTCGAAGTAACGCGGTAAGAAAATTTTTGTTAGTAAAACGTAATGATCACGTGTAGACAGCCAGTGCGTAAACATTAATATTCCAAAATGTCATATATATCGTTGAATATATCCAATTCTTTTTTCAAGAAAAGTGTTAGCTTTTCTTTAACATACTTGGTAATATTTGTTCTGTTTTGTCCGTTTCTCTCTTTCTCTGTCTTACTAACAGTTCCGCATGTAATATGTACAGTAGTATCATATAACACGTGCAGTACACGCTTAAGGGACGACACTTAGAGTTTAAAAATATAATCATCATATATTTAAAGTAGTATTATATCATCATTGTATTATGGTTGTGTTTGCTGCTGCTGTTGCTGTTATTACTATTATTATTATTATTATATAATTATAGTTATTATCATTATCAATAGCGTAATAATTATTATCATTATTAGTTTTATTATTATTATTATCATGGAGGGACAGTGTTTCGCTATGCCACGACACTGCAGAGCTGAACAAAGACTAAACGCGGAAGTTACCACGCTCTTTAATGGCACGAAAAGTACAATTAATATTGCATGCTATACTATAATTCTCCTCTAATTTGGAAATTAATTATCCATGTTATTATCTCTTTTTCCAAATGTGCCACATAATATGCCTAATCGAATAGCTTACAACTTTTAATTAATGTTAGCAAAGGTCGGTACCATTTTTCATACACTGTCCATATTGGCTTTATACAAGTTATAAATAATAAAGCGGATTAATAAATTTCAATCCCAAAAAAGCTTTACACGTATTATAACTGTAAACAAAAAATATGCGAATATTTTGTTGTGACACAAAAAATAATAATTATTGTGATAGGAGCAGTATAGGTATTAGTAGTAATAGGTAGTAGTAATAGTAGTAATAGTTTAGTAATAGTAGTAATAGCAGTAGTAATAGTAGTAGTAGTAGTAATAGTAGTTTTAGCGGTAGCAGGAGCGATAACAATAGGAGTGTTAACAATAATAATATTGACAATGATAGTAGAAATAGTAGTATAGTATAGCGGTAATGGAAGGAATAGCAATAGTAATAGTGACACTATTACTAGAAATAGCATAGTAGTAATAATATATAGTAGGAGTAATAATTATTAATAATGGTAATGGTAGTAGTAGTATCTGGGTAACAATATTAATCGTAACAATAGCAGTAATAACATAATATTGTTGGCAAAGCTAGCAGAAAAAAAATTCATTTTGTCTATTTTGTTTTATTATACGTCTAATGAAATATCAAAGTTATATACGAAAAAGATCGACAATTGGTGTACCATCAAAAATATACAAAAGAACGAATTTATACAGTTTCTAGAGAATATATACGTGCTTAAAAATGTACATTGAAAGAATGAAAAATATGAATGGCTATCATAAAAATATTTCTTTTCTTGGAAAATATTTGTTCGATAATTCGTTCTAACATAATTACATATATATATATATATATATATGTATATATACCGTAATTATATTTAAAACGATGTATCTTTTACATACATTACATGGAGGTGTGTTTCATTTGGCGCTTACAACGCTCACGAGCATTATTTGTCCTTGTTTAACATTTGATAAGGATGAAATAATTTCATGAACATTGTGAGCGTTGTAATGGAACATACCAATAGGCATCATAAATAATAATATCAGAAACATAAGATTGTTACAAGCAACATAATTAAAATTAACAAAAGATCGTGATTTCAAAGAAAGCTCAAATTCGTCTTCACTATTTGCGCATAGTTTAGTCAAAAATTTGTCATCGAAAAATAAATAACATTTCTCAAATAACATAATACAAACATATGTACGTTCGAGTTAAACGTACTTAAAAGTAAGCTGCTCTTTCTAGTACCTATTCAATCTCAGTTCTCGTCTCCCAGTCCATTACAACATGTGGTGGATAATTTGTGAGCCGAGATTAAAAATCTAATCAGTTGTCATAAAAAAGTAGACGGTTGGCTAATGAACGCTATCAAAGTATCAAATGATCAGAGAGCGTGATAACCTCTACCCACGTATTCTTAACTTTCACAAGATTAATTACGTATTTGACAGTTAAAGCGATATCTATTCCCGAATATCTTAATACTGTAATGAGCAACTGGATTTGAAGGTACCGTAAAGAGGTTGACGTTTCGGTGATCGACAGAGGTCAGTGAAGGTCGTCCTCATCGCTATCGTTACCGTCTTTCGATCTAGCAGCACCTCCCTCACCATCGCTAGAACCTGAATCACTCGTCGAATCATCGGATTGCCAGCCCGCTTGTTGCTGCTGAGCTGCTTGTTGCTGCACTGCGTGTTTTGAAGTCTTGTGACGTTTCCCCGCGCGCGATGTCGCGTCCGTGCCTGCGCCGTCCAACATTGGCTGTAGGATTCGTCGACGGGCGTTGATGAACCAATTGTTCACTTGTAGCAATGTTAAATTTGTCTGGCTGGCGATCTGACGCTTCTCGTCTTCGGTTGGATAAGGGTGCTGCAACAGATACGCGTTAGATTTACGATTAAATGAAACAATTGCAAATTATCAGCAAGTTACTCACTACTAAATGCTGAAAGAGCCACGTTCGCATGATGCTGGTTGCCTGTTTGGGTAAGACACCCCGCTTCTGACGTCCCTTTCTAGCGCTACCATGATTATTTCTGTGATTCCCAGTGTGATTCGAAGCTGCATTGCTGGCACTCTCCTCCTCATCTTCGCTCGCCGCAGGGGAAGGCGAGGCTGCAACTGTAATGTCTAAACACAATCGACGTGTTCTATTAAATTTATGATTCACACATATAATGGTAACGGTACAATTTGTGCGTTGAGAGATAGTAACGACAACGAATCGTTGCTATTTTTCAACTCATATGCGCCGAAGGAAACACGTTATATTCCTAACCGAAATATTTTTTATCGTTAGCATTCACAGCACTCGCGTATTCCACATTTTTTCGTTCTTGCAACGCGACTAATCCCCAGTATCCGGCTTCTTCCAGATATATTCTATTAGAAATCGTCTGCAGATACTCGCTACTGTCATCTATAATATAACGGGATTTTAAGAGATTCATCATGTATAAAATCTGATAAACTGATGAGGTTCGTAGAATCGAGAAAACAGAGTGAGGAACGACGCCGAATATAATTGTGAAGAGTAGCACATCGTTTTATTGGTCATGTTTAGCAGACTTCCACTGTTACGGAGCGGATTCGTGAGCGCTCGCTGCTATTGATATATTCTTTTAGATCATCCAATAGCAGCGAGCGCTCACAGATCCGCTCCGCAACAGTTGAAGGTGAGTTCCGAAATTCACTGCCAGTGCTGAAACTATATAGTATACGTTACGTGCGCTATAGATTTTCAGCACTGGCAGTGAATTTCGGAACGCACCTTGAGTCTGCTGAGTATCGATCATGAAACTTTTTCCCTAGAATGAAAAATGAAAATTTTTACCATTGTAGTTAATGGAGAAATTTTTCACTTTTTATTTTCCATCCTAGGGAAAAAGTTTCATGATCGATACCATCGACAGTCGATGATCGATACCCTGAACGCGACCATTATAAAGCTGGAAACACAATAGGCACAGGCAACAGGGAATAAGGAGTCGTCCAATGAGAGCTCTGAGATATAAGTTCGATAATATATCCCAGAGTTTTGATTGGACGACTCGTTATTTCCTGTTACTTGTGCCTATTGTGTTTAAGCCTTAAAGCCCGATCTACAATTGCGTAAACGTAGTTGTAAGAATTGACTAATCACAGTTGAATACGAGGAGAATATTCGACTGTCATTGGTCAATTCTTATAACTACAACCACTTACAACTACGTTTACGCAATTGTAGATCGGGCTTAAGAATACTGCACGTTATGCCTGGTTTATGCTTCGGTCTTAAGGTCTTAATCCTAAAATTCAGCCAATAGTTCAAATTTCGGTTAGAACTGGCAGCTTTATTGGTTGAATTTTAGGATCTTGGGATTAAGACCTGAAGTATAAATCAGGCATTACAAGAGAAGGTGATTGCAGTTAACGCGACGAGACATTGTACAAGTTAGTGTAGTAAAAGGGAGGGCAGGTCGCTAGTATCGCGCGTTACCGACTCCTGGTTGGTTAAACCAAGAACACCAGTGGTGCGTTTCGTTGTCGGTATTACCAACAAATACAACCGCTGCTTCAGGGCTGCGTTCGAAAACATCACCCGAGTGCCCCAGTGTATCGTCTTATCCTCGTTTAACATGAGTGAACAACAAGGATAAGAAGCCCAAGAAGAGAAAAAAGATAGCGTTTTTCGAAATTTTGTAAAAAAAAAAGTTCCCAGAGAATTTCTGGATCTTTTCATTTTTGTCTAAAATTTCAGGTAAAATTAGAGAATTTTTTAAATAAAGCTTTAAATCAAACTGAAATATAAGCAACACAAATAAATTATATAATAATTTAGTAGAAAAACAAATTGCACGAGACTATATCTAGGATTATGAGCGAGTTATTCTCTTCCGCTAACAATAAGTTATTGTATACTACTATCTTGATTTTTAAATAAAAACTCACAAGTCACACGATAAATCTATGTGAATGAATTCAAATATTGTATTTATTGCTAATTGTTAATATTTTGCATTATCAACAAATGATTAAAAACAATTTTTAAACAAGACAGAATTTAAAAGTAAAATTTGAAAAATTTTCAAGGATAAAAAAATAATTCCTAAAAGTTTCAGATTTTTCAAGTTTTTTTCAGATAGTAAACTTTGAAATAAAGTCAAAATTTTGACGAGAGAAGAATAAAATCTCAACGAACGAGAACAATTGAAAGGAATTCATTTGATGATTCAATGAACACATTTAATGGACTCAACAGTTGAGTGAGGGCTATTGGTGTATTCTTCTAGGTCTGATTGGATGCTCTAGAATACACCACTAGCACGCTCATTCAACTATTGCACTCGACAGCTATCTGATTTAAACTCACCTTGGCCGAGATACATGTCGTTAACCGGGGCGCATCCATGCGCCCCGATTTGTGAGAGAGGCGTGCTTCCATGTATAGTGGACGGTGAGAGCGGATCGTCGTGGTCCTGGCTAGTGGATTTGCCCGAGCGCTGGACGGCGGAAGACGGTCGGACCGACGAAACTTGATCGTGAATAACGCTCTCTTCCCGCGTGTGCGAATTCGCGCCATCATTCTCCGCCACGGCGTCCCCACGGCTCACTCTGAATCCGTTAGCTCCCGACTCAACATCATTGCCTGTAGATGACAGCACCTGGCAAATATATGTCTCAACTAGCCGTCAGAGAGCAGGGATGGGAAATTCAGTAATATCTCAAGAGATGTACACGTATGCTCGTACACGGCGATGTAATACATATATTATTTTCTCTATCGAATCGACGGCAATTTACAGATACATAAACGGTAATGGCAACGACGTCGCCGGACTGTTCGCGTACATCCCTTCTACTATGGGAATATCTACGTTGGTAAGAGGGATAGACCGGACAGACCGGGGAGCCTAGCTTCATTGTGGTATATCGGACAAACGTCTAACCTGCAACGGACTGCTGCCGTTGCTTCCACTCGATGGACCCATGTCGTGCCCGTGGTGGCTGTAGTCGCTGCGTAACAGATTCTCGCTCTGCATCTTGCCCTTCAGACACGTGATGTACCTGTTGCAGAAGTCTTTGCACAACTCTTGCACCTTCTCCAGCTCCAGTAGGTGAATACGTAGCACCTGTATCGCTTTGATCATCTGCAAGAAACGTATCTCCATGGAAATGCGTTTAAACGTTTCGTTCAACCGACCGTCATTTCTTATTGTTTCCCTCATTCATTTGTTCCCGATCTTGATTTCGCGCGCGTCGGAGTCGTATGAGGAAATGAAGAAAGGACAAGCGAAAAGTTGGGCGAATTTTTTAATTCATCGATTGATTAATCGATGAATTAAAAAACTCGCCCCTTTATAAGAAGTCTAATGAATATAAAAAAAAAAGAGTCCAATAGATATGTTTCTTTTTTACTGGTGATACAACCATTATGCTTAATAGCATTAGATTTTAAATAAAAGCAGCAACAACAGTTCTTCTAAAAAAACTAATTTATTTGTTTCTAAAACTAATAATTTAAACGGATTAAAATTAAAATTATTTGATTGATAGAGAATTCGTATCTTCAACTATATAGCAATCCTTAATTTCTAATTAAATTCTAATATGGATTTATTTGCTAATAGAATATAATATCAAATTAACTACAAAAACTTAACACATTGTCGTTTCATAACAATTTAAAGTTATTCTCTTTAAGTTTATGAAATGACTGATTTCGCTCGATTTCTGCCGACAATCTGCTGTTACTTTTTGTCAACAGTTTTTGCCAAGAAAACATGAATTTAATGCGGACGCAGATGATACTGAATTTATTGAAATATATCTGAGCAAATCTGTCGCTATACTGCGAGCAATTTGTTTACTGCTGGAATGTACATCATTAAGAAATTCGTCTTACCAAACCGTCAATCTCGGGGTCATTGATCAGGAAAGGCTTTCGGTCTCTTTCTTGGTGTTGGACAAAAGCCTGTATGTCCATGTTGAAGCTTTCGGACGTGGAGTTGTCCGAGCTTTGGGTCGCTTGTTCGCATCTTTCGAAGAGTAATGCCAGCAACGGGAAGAGCGGATGTTTATAAACGGCCCTCTTGTCGGCTTCAAACTGGGCCTGATCCTGATGAGTCGTGTAATCGGCGACCCCACTCGCAGGGTCCTGATCGTATCCGGGGGTCACCATCGCTAGCGCAACGGCGGTATTACCCTCTTGCATCCTGCCACAAACATATCACGTATAAAATTCTGAGTTGTGATGTTAATTTATTTTAAGCTTTACACTACAATAAGTCGGTAGTTTGTAGTCGGTGAATTGGGATTGAATCAAAATCGATGAATTGGTAGAGTTGGTTAGTAGCCAACTTCTAAAACTACCGACTCATTGTGAAACCAACAGTTGAAATCTGACCAACTCGCTTAGTCCCAAAACACATAGGTGTAGCAAGCCTTAAACTTAAAAAATTGACTAATTATAATCGATTACTCTCCTTACATTTGACTGTAATAAGTCATTTTTTACGGTTTAAGGCTTAAAACGTTTTTGCCTTGAAATTTCATTGTAGACGTCGCTTCATAGATTATAGAAGTTAAAGTAGTTTTTCTTACCTATCATTCCCCCTTGGCAATTCCCATTCTCATTTGGATTCCCTGTGACTCCGTTCTCTCTGCGCCTAAAGTTCAATTACTCGTTCAACGCGCTCGTTAAGTCCGTTCAATTGGAGGATGCTAGAAAAAAGAAAATCGCCATGAGAATCTCAAGTTTGTTTACATCGGCTTTCTTTTTAGGAGACACAAATTACACACTGGAACACGGTCTACAGTTAAATGGAATATTATATGTAAGGGTGCAGCTATAAAAGGAATAAGGAATAAGCAATTTCAATCTATCAGAAACTGGATATTCCGATGTATCCGATTTCTGATAAGTTGAAATTTCTTATTCCTCATTCCTTCTATTGTAGCCGCACCCTGATGTGTGCGAACTTTTAATATCTCATTTTACGAAATAAAAATTAATTGATTAATTAATTTGGTTTATTTTTTTTATTTATTTTTTTGGTGCATTCTAATATCGGTCAAAATCACGTTCGAATTCTTCTTCCGAGCAGAGTCCAAAAGTGTTGAAAAAAGTGTTTGAATAAAATTGTAAATGGAAAGTGGCGTGTGTTGTCGACTGTGTTTCCTAAAAGGAAAGCAAACCATCATCTCGTCAAGAGATTTCGAATTCAAAAGGGGCAAAGAGAGAAAGAAAGAATACCCGCGAGGAAGTGAAAAATCGATAAAGAGAGAAAAACAAGAAAAAGAGAAACGAAGAAAAACACCGCGTCCCGCCGCGCCGCGCCGCGTGAACAATCGAACGGTGCGGCACCGCATTTAAATGTCATCATTAGACAGCATTGGCGCCATCGGCGCCCGGGGCTTCCATCGATTTCGGAACGGCGCGTCTTCCGTGACGCGGGCTTAAATAGCGTCACTGGAAGACGAAAAAAAGAAATACAATAAAGATAATCGGGAAAAACCCGCGCGTGTGAAATAACCCAACGAGTGTTCCAAGCCAGTTCCCTCGAGAACTGGCAGCAAGTGGCAAGGGGCAAAATCGCCGCACGAGATCGTCTGACGTAAAAGTGACGAGTGCTTTTCTTTTCCTTCTAAGCGTCGACTCAAATCTGCTCTCATTTCATTGACGATTAATTTACCGCTATCATCAATAATGTGAGAAAAATTGCTGATGTATGTGATAATTAGACTGTAGGACTTTCGGGAAATTCCAAGGGATAGTTGTCACGAAGTCGAAGCCCAGAGTAAATGAACGCGTTCAGCGGACTCAACAGTTGAGTGAGTGCTCGCTGCTATTAGTGTACTTTTTCTAATCTCAACGTTTCATTGGATGATTTCTAGATAAACATCGATAACAACTGACTGTTGACTAAACTACAAAAAGCAGTTTTGCAACTGTAAGATTTTTTTATTAATTTTGTTCTTAATTTCTCATTGAATCTAAATATATTTTTCTATAAAAAGTTGTTAGTTTAGGTCTACAATCTTGTTTTAAGGGGTAAAGTCGTAAGCTCCAAAACCGTAAGAAATTGTCCAATCAAATATGAAAAAAATAATAAAAATCGACTGTCATTAATTTCTATATGGCTTTTCGGATTTTACGTCAAACGTTTTCTATAGCTACTCTCTCATCGCGGAGACTCGTCGAATCGCGCGTGTGGAAGAGCAAGCGAACGTTCCCTCGACACGTGGGTTTGCCGCTTCGAAAACAGCAGGAGACCGGCCTCTTGTTTACTACCTGTCAATCATCGGGCTGAGCCTAACCTGCGCGACTCGTTCCGCACGCCGCCACGCAGAAAAGCGACCGCTGTTAAAACACGCCCTTCAAACGTTACACTTTACACGACAGGCGGACCGCGCCTCCTCCGCTTCCTCCTCCTCCTCCTCCTCCTCTTCCACCCTCCCTTTTAAACGCGCGCTACTTTTTCCGGTTTGTCATTGCTCGTTTGATAAAATCGAAAGATGATCACCATCGTCAGGAACAATTAAAGGCGCGGTACAGACGATCGTACTAAAAATCTTATAATAGAGTTTGATCATGAGCAGTTCTGTCGAAAGAAGAATAAAGCCTTAAGGGCTTTTTTACAATAAGTTATTACTTAAGTTTGAAGCCGTAAAAATGACTAATCACAGTCACAATATGAGAAGAACTATGATTAATCAATTTCTTATGGCTTATAAAGACCATAAAAAATTTAAGAAATATAGAGATTGTAATAAGGCCATAGCTCAAGCAAGTCTTGCATGTTGATTTCTTTACTGCTTAAATATTTTTGTGGTCATGACTCTAAAACTTAAAGCTTAGATAGTCCACACAATAATGCAGTAAGCCTTAAGGAATCACAGTTGATCAATCAATCACAGTTGATTATATTTTTCACATTTGATTATGATTGGTCAATTTCTTAAGACTCAAGGCTTACCACACCTATTGTGTTTGTTGACTAATGGCTTATTGGAGGAAACCTATTAAACACAATGAAAAGCACAGACAATAGGAACACAACAGGTACAGTAAGCCTTAAGCTGTAGGAAATCAACCAATCATAGTCGATTATTCTCCTCATTCGATTGTAGTTGGCCAATATTTTAATGGCTTAAAGGACTAAGAAATTTCAACTTATTAGAAACCATGTGTTCTAGTAAACACGATTTAATAGGTTGAAATCTATTATTTTATTACTATCTATTGTTCTATTACTTGTGTTTTTCGACAGTTTTAAGCCTCATATTCCCAATGCTAGAAATTATTCAAGATCTTGGATGAAGAAAGAATTAACCAATGCATTCGTTATGTGACTAAATTGTTCAAGTATGATTTGTTGATTATTTCTCAATCTGTAATATCGGATCGATTTTTAGTATCGTCAACATAAGGCTTTGATTTGAAATGCAATAGGTAGTAAACTTTTAAAATAAATTATTAATATAAATTATTATTATACAAAAAAATTATTTTTTTTTTACAATAAATCAAAGTTAGAAGCTAGAAAATTTTTGATCAATTATAGTCAAATGTGAGAAGAATAATTGTCTGTGACAGGTAAATTTCTAACTTCTGATTTATTACTAATAGTTTATTGTAGAAAGCCTCTAAGAAATCAATCAATCATAGTCATTATTCTTCTACATTCGACTGCGATTGGCCAATGCCTCACAGCTTAAGCTTTATTATTCCTATTGTCTTTGAGGATTTATGACTGGGGAAAAACGCGATATTATCTTACTCATTCTAGCTTACTGATATCGACAAAAAGGACGGCTAATCAAAAGTTCGTGAGTTTGTGGCCAGACGAAATGTCATCAGCTGATCATCAGATCCTAGTATCCCATCTCGTTTCCGAGAGCGCTTTAAATAAAATATTATTCATCTCGTAGATGATGACGCTTGTTTACGTCGAGCGTCTTATTTTCTCCCACCTAAGAAAGCTGCGCGCTTTTGTGGAGGATCCGCAGAATGGCCCACCTTTTTCGTACAAAAATGTCGGACGAGCGATTCAAAGGGTAATTATCGGCGTCATCGATACTCCGATTAGACGCGTTCGTCGAAAGATTTAAATATGACTTTTATTCCTTCTCTCGACTTCTTGCGACGCGCGATGTGAAATCCAAAAGAACACGTAATGTGTCATTACGCTTTGGAAATTGAAAATTATGAGTTAAAGATAGAATTCAATCAATCAGAAGGAAGCGGATTAAAACTGAATGTATCTGACTAGTCAAATTCTAATTCGTAATTCTCAGTCTCCTGAATTTTTCGTGAGACGATTGAGAAACACGCGATGTCCGTCGTAATAATGACAACACTAACTTCAAACGATCGAGAGATCGAAAGGCAAGGATGACGACGACGACGACGTCATTCGTCGACGACAGCGTGACCCTCGCGACTCGGTCCACCGTCGCGATCGCGCGCGCAACCCGACCTTGTCTCAGCGAGAAAAATGGGCGTTCACGCAGCGCACGTATACGACCGTCGATCTAGAAACGAACCTAACCTCGCGCTGGCGGCAGCTGCCGCCGTCGTCGTCGCGTGGAAACCCCGAGCGATTCGACGACTACTCCGCAACAGTCGCCGAACGCGAATGCGTGGATCGGAGTTAGTATGTATACCTTCGCAGCTCTTGCCGTGATTCCGCAGGTAGAGGGTCCACCTAGAAGCGGCACGCTACACCACCGTCGCGCAATCAGCGTCTCGTTCGTTTTGTTTTCACGCAACTACGCAGCGCGATCGAACCGTCATAGCCGTCACGAGCGGAGCGACAGGCATCGACGAAGGGTGAGGGCCCCGTATTTCGCCCGTGTGCACGTGCCGGGGGGAGAAGGACGCACGCACTTTTGTCGTTCGTTCCGGAGAGGAACCGCCACCAACCGCCACTCGCCAATACCCAACCGGAGCCGGTTTTCCGCGCTAACCGCCGGTGGCTCGCTACGTTTCACGAGTACCGTTCGCCACACGTTCACGTAAACGATAAGTTCCGGTAGCCGGACATTTTTTCGCACAAACGCGACCGTCCACCCCGTTTACTCCTTCCACTGGTCTGTCTTTTGTGACGTCACCGATTCAATACTTTTCGCGAAGGTTTCTCGCCGTCATGGCGTTGTTCAAGTACGCCGTCCATCCGACAGATGGCGCCACGGGAGTTGTTTCTGTTGGAGACGATAATAATTAAGAGACTGGCGTAGTGGGGTCAATTTTTGATTGGCTGGATACAGAATGACAGAAGCCAATCAAACATCGCGATGGTAGACAGTGCGAATTTTGATTGACTTCTGCTTTTTTACTTTCTGGTTTTCTGTCCTGTAAGTGCTAGACTAGCGAACGAGTCCTATGATTCATTCCATCATTTTCTATCCAACTAGAATTTATGCCAGTCTCTTAATACATCTCTAGTTTTTGTAGCGGTTCGAATTGGACAAAATTCTGGACAAACACAAAGCTAGCGCCATCTGTGATCAATAAAGTAACAAGTTTTAAAAAATCGACAGTTCGAATTCGGTGGACGCTCTAAAATATACATACTTCCTGTTTATTTGATTTTCACCACTTTTGGAAGCGTTTATGCTGGTCGGATTTGTACACCGTATAATTTATAAAAATTGAGCAATCATATTCGAGTATCTCTGTCTTAACTTAAAGACCATTACACGTAAAAGTCCTAGTCATAATTGTAAAAAATGATAAACTAATTAGTCACTGCTTATACATTTTACGTTAGGACCTTACGGACTCTACTGTGATTGGTCAAGTCACTTGCTACTCACGTTTTACTATAAATCTGGACTTAAATATTTATTATCGGACTAATATTATTATTATTATAGGACTAATATTATGATTCACATAAAGGTAAAGAATTTTTTGTCAAAAAAGTTTTCCTTTATGATAATAACCGAGGGGGTAACCACTATCTGAAATATTGTCCCACAGATTACATGATTTCATTTAATTTTATATAATTTTATTTGATGATAAATAATTTTTCCTCACAATATATGCGGTCATTTGGTCAAATAAACGATTTTATCTAATATTACACAATTGTTTCTTGTAATTGTCGGATTATATATCGAAATTTTATATAAATTTTATAATGATTTCAGGGACTCCGTCCCACGATTACATTAAGTGATTACCCCCTCAATAATAACTGATTTTTCTTTATATTATAACAAATATGTTTAATAATAACAATTGTTTTATCTTTTTAAGTAGGTGTAACAACAAATTGCTAGATCTTTTGTTTATCAATATATATGATTTTAACCCCATACAGCACACTTTATCCCAGAGACATCCCGAGGACGTCCATAGAACGTATTGAGGAAATAGGAACATCCTCAGGACGTTCCTGAAATATCCCTGGGATATTTGTGCTGTTTGGGACTGTACATACGATAAACGATATTATAAGCATTAGTACAAATCATTGAAGAAACTTTTCAATTCAAAGAGCTCATCATTATAATTTTTTGAAATTTTTTTGTATAACTGCTGATTCTCGGTATTTTTCTCAATATTTTTATTGACCGCATGTAATTTTGTAAGGAAAATGCAAAAAAGATATCCTGTGATCCGAACATGAGTACGTCTTCATTTTTATAAATTATAAATATTGTAAATTATAGCATATCGTCGCCACATAAGGGCACATTCCATATTGCGCTTACAATAACGCTTCCATTGTGCTAATCAATAACACTTATATCATATAACAATGAAACTGAATTACCCAGTGAGAAATGACAATGAAATCGACGTTGAATCGATGTCAATTCGATATCGATTCCATTGTCATTTCTCACTGAGTAGGTAATTATTTTTCTTACCATTTATATGATGGTTATTAAATATTATCATAACATTTGTATCAAATCTTTATGATATGTGCAATCTAATTGTAAGACTATAAAAATATTTAAAAAATATTTTTACAAAAATTTTTATAAATATTTTGTAAATATTTAAATAAATCTTATAAAAATATTTTATTTATAAATATTGTGTGCTGTCTGGAGATGATTAACTATACATGAATCACCGCTTGAAAAATTGGTGCTTGACACTAATATTATTTCCGTAATGATATACATGCACATTTTATGTAGCGAAATTCTTCATTTCCGTTGTGAGATTTCTCGTGACACGTTTTAATGCACTGTGTCTGCCGAATGTAACAATTTAAATCCAGGCTTTATGATTCTCGAGTGAATTTCGCCCAACAATTTAAAGGGATTTATTAATTTATTAACTATCTCGGGGGGGGGGGGGACACACACAAGTATTTCCTAGTATCTTTTCATCTAGCTCGGTTCGAACGATGAGTAATTACGAGCGATGTTATCTTATCGCTATACCTTGTTATCATACACGCAGCGTCTGATACGGTCGGACTGATTTTATAGTCGCGAAGAAACTTAGAAAATCGCGACCTTTTGCGCTATATAATGGATCTCCGATCGTCAGTGCCTGTACTCATAATAATCCTCCTCGTAAAGGGTGAAAACTCGATCGCAGAAACCGTGACCGCGGATTCGAGCACAATTAAAGCAGACCATGTGACGGAGCCAACGAGTATATGTACCGTGTGCTCTTGTTCAGGTAGTGTTGTTTAGCTTGATCAAAGGCGGACCAATCATTCTCGATAACGCGCTCAGTGAAGCCTTTTCTTCGCAGAAATTCATGGGATGCTCAATAATCATGTGAAATAACAGTTTTGCTGAAGTGTTTAAGAATTTAAAATATAGAAATACATATCTATATATAGGGCGTGTAAGAGTCAAGAATGATAAAATAAAAAATATAAAATACAAAATAAAATATGTGTCTATTTTAAAAAATGATGATAAAACAATTAAATAATATTATCTAAGAATTTAGTTAGATACGAATCTGAAAATATAATTTTATTGGATTATCTAAATAATTATATAAGATGTTCAAGCATGAAAAGGCAATGTCACATAATGTTTTGACATTCTAGCAACTATCCACCAAATATTGTAAGCTGTCGTTATTTGTCATCAATCTGTCATTTAATATCATTTGATGTTAAAATTACATTTATATCCATTTCCTCTAGTATCGATTAACTTTAATCTTTTCTTAGTTTGATTAACCCTTTTTCTAATTCTTAGGATTATTAAAAGATTAAGAGTAAATTGAATCAAGATTAAAGTTAATTTATTGATAGAAACAGGCATTAATGTCGTTAAAGATATATTATTTCTAACGTCTAAATGACGATAAATTAATACAGTCAACTTGCTGTCTATGCAATTTGAGCGTTCTACATAATTATTTTAATTATAGGCCGATAAAATAATTTTTAAATCTGTTTCTAGTCAAATTTTTAAATATTTTAGCAAAACGTTCTAAGCGCGCTAAAAGCAACGCGTTTTCAGATAACTACGTGGACTGTAATAACCGGAGCTTGGAGACACATTTCGAGAAAGAACGATGGTTGGACACAACGGCCAAAGTAATCTCGTTCGAGCGTAATCGCCTGGTGCATGTCACGCCCTTCCCGCGGATAATAGTTGAGAGACTGATTCTGCGAAGAAATCGTATCGCCAGGATAGATTATGGCGCTTTCAAGGAGCTTGTTAATCTCACCGAATTAGACCTGAGTCATAACCAGCTTACGTCGCAAATGCTACAGCCTCACATTTTCGAGGTAATCGAAAACGATATCGCGACTTAATGTGTTAGTCCGATTGATAAGTGAAGCGAAGTCGTTTCTGATTCAACAATCAATGAGAGAAATATTTTTGATGTTTGACAATTCCAAACCTGTCCAAAATTTTAGAATTCTTTATATAATTTTTAAGAAATTTTATATATTTGTTTTAGAATATTTTCAGAATGTCTGTATATAATTTTGTAACTTTTTACAAAATTTAAATCTTTTATACATACAAATTAGTATACGTTATTTTACGAGAATGCTGAAAATCTATATCTTTTTTTTCTAAAATTTTTTATAATTTTTCATAATATTCTAAGATTTCTTATTCTATTGTTATATAATTCCCAAAAAAATTTACAAAGTATAAATTTAAAATATTTTTGAAAAATCACTTCACAAATTTACAATATAAAAATTTCTTATTTAAATATAATTACGGAAACGTTTTTTATTGAGAAGATACTTGATATTTTTGTTTCTATTACACATATTTAGAGAATTAAAAAATAAAATTATTTTTATGTATATTTTTATCCTCGTGAACATTATACGTTTGTTCTTTTCACTTTTATATAAATAGCTATACAAATTTCTTATACATATAGCTGCATATATTTTGATATTTATTTATCCTCTTATTTAATCAATTTTTTCGTGTTTGAAAAAGGTATTATACATAATGTGAATTGGTAATTTTACTCATCAAAAATGAGAAATACATTTATCTTTAGTATTTAGTAAAACCTTTTTAATAATGGAAAGTTTTTTTATAAAAAACTTTTTTATAAAGTTTTTGTTATTAAAAACATTTTTAATACAATATCTTTGAAAGTTTGCAAATTATTATATATGCAAAATAAATAATAAAAAACTTCCTGGACATTTTCAAAACGTCAAAATAATTTTATAAATCAATTATTTGTTGCATAAAATATGCGCAGATATATAAATACTTTTTTATAATTATTAACTAATTGAGGAATGAAAAGATTAATCGTCACTTCGAAATATATAATCTGTTAGTGTTTTAAATAGCAATTGTCGTATTTTAAACAAATTCTGCTAATTTTATCAACAATGAAAATTATCGTTATGCATTGGTCGTTTATTTGGTTTATGAATGAAATATAAAGAGGAAGATATAAGCTACGAAGAATAATATCTCTCTTTGTTCGATCATGCACTAAATGGCACGTAGGTGCGAGCTCGGTAATAAAAGTGTATTATATTTTATATAAATTTTTTTATAATCAGATATTTATTGGACATTTATTGGCTATATTATACATTTTTACTTAAAATGAACTACATATTCATTAAGTATCTAATTATAAAAAAAATTTATATGAAATATAATACACTTTTACCAAGTTCTGAGCCTGTTTTACGCGCATTTAGTGCAAGAAAATATCATCCAAAAAGAAACATTTATGTACCTAAATATAGGAATCGATAAGAGAGAAAGAGAGAGAGAATTTGTACTTAACATAGGTACAAATAAAAAAGTACTTTGATATAATATCTATAGATACATAAATTTGTGTTACACCTAATTACAGTATGTCCAGATACTTGTAACTGCACAACACTGATCTTAAAGACAATTAGTTGACGACAATCACTTAACGATTAAGTTTTAATTAAGTTTTAATTAAAAGTCTAATTTTCTAAGAGAACTCCTTATTGTTTCTTCGTGCAAATCTCTTATAGTCTAGAGCGCCATATAAAACTAAGAAATGTTAAAGAAAATTTCAATTTCAAAATTTTGTTGTTTTCGACGTAAACTCCATCTTACAGACATGCATTAATACGTATACTTTAGTTCTGGAAAAGGATTTTCGAATCTATGAAAAAAGAAAAAGTAATTGATATACAAAAATTATATATCGGAGTTCAAGTTGGTTGTCAAAATATCAAAACAATATTTATCAGGCTTAAGTGTTCTACTAATAGATATTTTATAATGATTCAGCAAAATTATTTTTAGATCTGTATCTAGCTAAATTTTTATCAGCCTAGTCATTCTTCCTGTGTCTGCAGTCGATTATTATCAACTTTATTTCCGATTGTATCAGGGGAAGTTTTCGTCAGAAGCGTACGAGCCTCTGTCGAACCTGCGAATTTTGAACCTGGGTAACAACATACTCCATTGGTTACATCAGAGTGTATTCGAGCACATTGCCGACCTCGAGGTGTTGAATCTGTCCGGAAATCCTTTCGGCGTGTTAGATTATCGTACGTCCATAGCGATCAGTAGCTTGTCGTATTTGGAAGAATTGGACATCAGTTACTGCCAATTGCGAGAACTACCGAATCATCAGTTCCACAATGCCAAGTAAGGAACCGAAAAGTATACGACAATTATATAGTTTTGTCGTAATTACGTTTGTGCATCACTCGAGAATGGCGTTTCTTAAAACCTTTCGCTATACACTCTCTTTCGCAGACACCTGAAGAAACTGAACCTGACCAGCAACCAGCTCACAGTTTTGCCCAACTCACTGGAAGAGGCCGGGACCTTGGAGTACCTTAGCTTGGATGGCAATCCGATACGCGCTATCGATCGCACGAATGCTTTCCCCGACCTGAAGATGCTGCGAGAACTTAGTCTACGCGGGATGTCGAATCTGACGGTGATCGGGAACGGCGGGCTGTCGGCGTTGACCGGCCTGGAGAGTCTCTACGTAGAGAATTGCTGGAAATTAGAGAGGATTGAGGAGTACGCGATGGCGCTTACGGTACGTTGATAGCCGACGGTAAGCACGTGCCTATGCTGTCAATGATAACGATGTAATTTGCCGCGCGTTGTCCGCAGACCACCGAGGGCACGATGTGGCCGCCGTTGAAAAAGCTGAACATGGCGTCCAATGCTCTCCGGTATCTACCAATGCTACTCGTCGGAAGATGGGACAAGCTCGAGGAATTGCGCCTGACGGGCAACCAGTGGAGCTGCGATTGCAATAATCAATATCTGGTAAGTTCCGACAATCGAGGAATGTGCGATCCATCGAAGAAAAGAAAAAAATGGAGTACACTGAGAAAAATGTTTTTGCTAATGATGAAATAATTATAATTTTAGGGGCTCTATTTCTATAGTTATTACTCTGTGATGTTAGTGTTAGAATAATTATATTTATAGTTCTTTAAAAAAATATTATTATCCCAAAAACGCAGCTATAATATTATACTTGTAATTATATACATATAAAAATATATATAGTTGGCTCCAGAGCCACTACAGTACTGGAATCATTTATTACTTTTGGAAACGTTTATATTTTTTATTAGTTTATATGAAACTATAAATAGAATGATCATTATTAACATTATATGCAGTAATAATTATAAAAGTGTAGCTCTTAATCATAATTATTCTACCGTGCAATTATATGTATATCTCATAAGTACCGAACGCTTTTCTGTAGAAAATCCCTTCATCTCTCCTTTGTGTCTCTCCTTCGTCTCGGTTGGGTTGCGTACAGTGATCAACGGCTTATTTCTCACAGATCGGAACCGTATTGCCGGAATACGGCGACGTGCTAATGGGAGTCAACGAGGTCGACAAGCTCACCTGTTCCGCGCCGCCGGAACACGAGGGGGAGAAGCTCGCGTCCCTGGCTGATCGACAGCTACGTTGCTTGGATCTGTACAACGCGAGACCGGAAAAGGATGCCGCGATACTCGTAGGAGTGCTGATCGGCCTACTTATCGCGATCCCAATCGGCATGACCTTCTTCATCCTTTGGCGGCGCGGCTTCTTTTTCTGTGGATCGCAAGGCCCTGGCAGCTTTTCTCGCGCTTTCTACAAACGCGCGTCCAATGACGATGACATTTAACACACACATTCACAAATATACATTTTTTATAGCTCCCGTAAAAATTACTAGTTTTGTTGAAGTATCTAAAAATTCAACTAGATACAAATTTGAAAGTAAATTTGTATGGACCATTAAAATAATTAAGTAGAACACTTAAACGTTGATGACGGTGCTGCGAAAAGTTTTAACATTTTAGCAACTAAATTAAGCGTTCTATACATAATTATTTTGATAGTCTTATAAAATTATTTTCAGATCTGCATACGTATCTTCATGTAATCCCGCTTCTTTGACAAGACTTTGTTCATATTAATTAAGCAAACATCGAGAAACAATGAGATACACAAAAGGATATATAATGTGTACATTTTGTAGCAGAATCCGTAATGCCACAGATGGCATTAAATGTAGATATCTAATCTAAGCTTTCACAAATACGCGTATCGTATCTTTTATACATATGTTTTGTTAAAACGTGTCATAAAAAACGTGTCAGAGCTCGCGCGGGCGAGATACATATAGGTGTACGTACATTTCTTTGTTCGAATAATCACTTCATTATGAAATGCAGTCCGCCGCTGCATGATGTGTATTACATGACGCTCCGCAATAAACAAACTTGAAAATTAATGCGTGCTACCCGTTTTGCTCTCACGCCTAACGAGTCTCAAGAGGATCCGCGAATCTCGGCGGAGGATGTTGCCGAGCCGCGCGGCGCCGAAACCCCGGACGATGGATTTTCGGCTTTACGGGCAGAGCTGTCGGAGGGCGGCTCTCATTTTCTCTCATTCTCTCTCTCTCTCTCTCTCCCCCCCTCTCTCTCTCTCTCTCGTGGCACAAATGCGCGGAGGGTGCGAGGGTTGGAGGGCGAGGGTTACGCGACGCCGAGCGACGCCGAGCGATGTGAAGCGGGCGGACGCATACGGACGGATGGACACGCGCCGGTAACGCAATTACCGCGACGTTAATTTACTCAATAATCGCAGAAGCAACCCCGTCTAAATGTCGGCACGCGTCCCTCGACCCTAATCATAGCCGGGCCGTCGTCACGCCAACGGAGAGAAAAAGATATATTGTCGAGATATACGAAAAGTTGAGATTCGAGAGATTAACGGTAATGAACACTATTAAAGTGTGAGATTTCATCTCCTTCCTTTTCCTTTTTCTTTTCGTCTCTCTCTCTCTCTCTCTCTCTCTCTCTCTCTCTCTCTCTCTCTCTTATTTCTTTTCTTGATACGTTTAACGTTATCTTTAACATGAAAAGCGTTACTCTTATCTCACAAAACAATTTTCTAGGACGAATCAACATGCACCTCTCTAGTTCCTTCTAATTCATCAGACATTTTCGGACCTTGTCCTGTGTTTATCGCTCAGGAGAGATATGACATATATATAGTCATCACCTCCATCGTCAAACGCCACGCGCTTGTACCGCCATTTGGAAAGCGCCCCGTATACACGAGCCGCTAAGTAATTTAATCCCACGTTTCAGCTCGTCCTCTCGTCCAAGATTCAATACCGATACAGCTCGGCGCATTGAGCGGAGTGCCGCGCATCGTACGAGAGGACCTGCGGATATGTTTCGCTGAGGGCGATAGAGAGATCGAGTTAAACCGAAGCGTTGCGCGATCGTAACGATGCTGCGCGAGAGAGAGAGAGCGATCGGTTTCGGTCGTCCCCTTGAATATATCGACACTTTCGACATTACGGAGTCTTATCTACGAGATAAAGAGACGGAGAGAAATGGGTTTTGAAATACTCTTACCATCTCGAGGAATCGTCGCGCGTCGCGCACGTATAACGGACGCGGCTATACGCCGCGCCGAGCGGGCGAGCGCGAGGGGATTTTCGTAACGTACTCTTACATATACATGCTTGCACTTTGTATTATTATATCTACGTGCGAGGGAGTGCGACAGAATGGGGAGGAATCACGAATATACAGAAGGATCGGAGTTCCTCCTGCTCCGTTCCGCGCCCTCCGGCCGTCGCCGCCGCCTCCTCGGCGCGGGACGTACGCCGCTGGATTCACGAATACCCGAGCGCGTGTCCATGGAAACGAATGGCCGAGACCCGCCCCCAGGATCGTCGCGGGACCAACCCCCGGCGACGGTGAGCGTCGCGACGCCGGCCAATGCGGGACGTCAGGCCGGCCTCGAAACTCGGATACACTCGGATCCAAGCGTCACCCTTCCACGAGCTGCCGCGGTACGCCAACTGGCAGGAGGGGCTGTCGATGATCGCCGTTGCGGGGGGTTGAATCACCCTGATCGCGCCGCGCTCACCGATACGCGGCCTCGCACGACGTCTCGGTGAACGACGGCGAAAGACAGTCTCGCGCGATTCATACCCAATCTATGGCACGATCCGCGAATGATCGATCACGATTCCATCGAGGAATGAACTCGCGGGACGTACGACGTCCGATTAGTTGAAACCAGGTCGAGTTAAAGTGATCAACCGACTCGCCGAGGGTGTCGCCGATCGCGATGCACACTTCGGAAGAAAAGTGATTAGTTTTGAGAGTGAGTCGCGAGAGTTCCTCTTCGCGGTATCGGTAACCGAATAAACGTCTAATTATTAGGAGACTTGGCGCGAGACTCTCCCTGTTAAGGGAGTTGAAGGAGAAAACCGATGTCGATTGCTGAATAATCATCGGACTACTTTAGTTTGCAACTGCAGCTGCCCCTCTATTGAGGGATTTCAAGAAAAAGAAGAAGAATCAACGCGTTTAAACACTCAAAGTTTGTTTGGCCCTAGCTATTTCTCTTGGCACTGGAAACACTGGACTGTTTGTATCTTGGATTGTCGCGACTGGCAAGGATCTCCCTTCGATTTCGCGACCTTGGCGTCGCGCCAAGACGCCCTGGCGAGGATGTAACCGCGACGATCGAGGCATGTATGCGTCGTCGTAGCCGCAACGTCGTTGTGTCGAACGAGAAAGATGCAGTCGACCTGCCAGCAGCAACAAGCTCAGCCAGGCCAAAACGGAACTTCCGCCAGCAGGACATCGTTCCTCATCGAGGATATCCTTAGTCGCGGCACCGTCAATCCGCACACCCATCATCATCAGCTGCATCATCAGCACTTGACGTCGACCCCCGGCCACGGACAGCACCATCAGTATCAGCAGTTCGCCAGTCTGCTCCCCGGTTATCCCGCGGCACCACCCGCCGCGGCGGCCTTCTTCTTGGGTCCGCTCTTCGGTAGCGCTGGTATGGGGGTCGGTGTGGTGCCAGGGGTCGGGGAACTAGCAGCTCTCAAGCATTGCCGACGACGGAAGGCCCGGACCGTGAGTACATCCTCGGTCCTATTCCCTCCCTCACCCCGTTGACGCGAAGTTTCCCGTCTCCATCTGGAGTGGAAATCGAGACGTCGCGTCTAGAAAGAACGGTTTTGCTAAAATATCTAGAAACTTATAAGCCAGATAGAGATCTAAAAATAATTATGTTAAACTCTATTACAATAATAATTATAAGATGCTCGAGCTGGTTGCTAATTAAAATATTAAAACTTTTTGCTTTATTGCTCGTTATACTTGAGTATCTCGCGTAATTATTTTCATGTTCCAACAAAATTATTTTCGTAATATTTTCTAGATCTTGTTAAATTTTTAGGTACTTTAGTAAAATCCTTCTTTCCTGTACGAATAACACACACTTCGTCTTTACAAACTGTAAACGTAATATAACCATTCTACACGAAAAAGAGAAACGTATTTTTGTTAAAGTATCTAAAAATTGAGGAAACTAAATACAGATCTGAAGAGAATTTTGTCGGTTCATCATAATGAGCGTCGGACAAATGTAACGATGATGTTGCAAAGTGTTTTAATATTTCGAATAATTGTTTTGCTAGCACGCGTACATATAATTATTTTAATAGCTCTAATAAAATTATTTCTAGATCTGAATTTAGCTAAATTTACTTTAACAAAACCCTTCTTTATGGACCAAATTGTTGACTCCAAATCAATCAGTAGACGAAACATAAATCAAGCTCGCATAAATTCTGCGTGTAATTATTACAACATGAAGCGTGTATTTATATGCGACGTTACTGAAAATGATTCTTAGTATGTTAACTTCTCTGGTCTCTTGTCATTATATATATTTACTTAGTTTCTTTCTCCTCCACTTATCTCTCGCGATTATAGGAGATAAGAGTTTGCTTCCTTACGGCTTCAGGTATTTAGCGATCAGCAGCTGGCAGGTTTGGAGGCGAGATTCGAGGTGCAGAGATATCTAAGCACGCCCGAGAGAGTAGAGCTGGCGGCGGCGTTGCACTTGTCCGAGACTCAAGTGAAAACATGGTTCCAAAATCGACGGATGAAGCACAAGAAGCAGCTGAGGAAGCTGAACACGAGCGGCAGCAGCAATTCCAATTCAGGCCAGCAATCGATATCCGTTACGTCGCCCGCTGGTGAGTCGAGTCCCACATCATTCTCCGCGTTCGCCGGTTTTGCTTCGATAGATGGGAAAATGTAAATCGGTTCCATTGCATCAAGTGTATAATGCGACGTCGCGATTTTCGAGGGAGAGAGAACGGATCCGGAACGGCTGTAACGAGGCGTTTACGGCGCGCTATTGAACGATAATGCTTAAAGGACATCGCAATCTACGGCATCTACGGAATTTCGCGTCGAGGTAGCTTCCGCAACGCGTAACTTAATTACCGGCAAATTAAATGCGCGTATCGACTTTTCGATAAACAGCTGCGAGCAGTATTCCCGCGCCGCGAGCTAATTAACTCGGATTAATGACGCCGTGTCCTAGATAAACGGAAACTCATGAATGGCTGCGCGCCGCGCCGTTAGAAGAACATTATACCTAGATCTAGGGTAAACTTCAATAAGATGGCCATCTTTATAAGGTGGGCTATTTGTGTCATTCTATCCTTGTTTTAAATCTAATAAACAACGAAGATGGAATGGCTCTGATAACGTCTCCTCGAACGCATCAATAATATAACACTATTAAAGATAACAAAATTAAGGTATTGTTTTTCGCACTTTAAAGATGACCATCTCGCTCAAGTTTACGTACGACTCTTTCGTTTATAAGCCGACTCCGAAAGCGAACTCGGAAGTAGGATAGATTCTGGTCAGACGTATAATCTCTTCAGAGTACTGTGTGACATCAATGACGCGTGTATTTGGCTTAATTAGTAAATAGGCAGCCTACGTGCAGATACGCGGATATGAAAATGTTAAACAAACTGTGTATTCGCAATCGTAAGTCGATACACCGGCACGACGCAGACCGAGATTAATCGGCTATAGTTATCGGTTATCCGGCCGGAGCGGAAAGCGAGGAGGCGCGGGACGACGCGTTATAACGTCGGTTGTCGTTAAATACTTCCCTGTTGTCACGCTAATGGGCGATATCTGTATAATGCAACCAAAATACCGCTGACAATAAATTACGCAAGTTCGGCGTAACTAGCCAGACCGTAACCGTGATTACGTTGCGAGGAACTATAATCATTATAACGGTATCTGCGTAATGGTTTGCATTCCGTCGTAGATATATTACCATAATACCATTCGCCGGTGACGTCGCAGTTACAGATACGCATCACATTAATTTCATAACGGGAAAACTCGCCACGGGGATGTCCCGATTTATTTGTTACTTTCTGTTTTTCGATGCTGGACGTTACGTTAATTTTCTTGAAGAAAATTTATCAATTCGCCACCTTCAACGATTTACATATTATTTTCCGTTTTTTGATAACAGGATGCGCATTACGTCAATTTTCCAGAAGAAAATTTACAGCGCTGTAATAATGGTTATTTTCAATGTTATTTATTACGTGTTATTTTTTGTTTTCGATAATGTGCTTGGATTATATTAATTTTTTAGAAAAAAAATTTTCATCGTGCTGGTATCTCGTTGCCACGAGCGATTTATTATATGTATCATTTTTCGTTTTCAATAAAACAGTGATATTAATTTCCTAGACGAAAATTTGTAATGGTAGTGTCGTGAGTGTCGTTTTTCGATAACATGTTTCGCATTATATTAATTTTCTAAAAGAAAATTAATTATGTTATTTTTTATTTTCGGCAATGTAATGTGCGTTATATTAATTTTCTAATACATCATTTATATTATCGTAGTGATATTGTTGCCTTGAGTGATTTGCTTCGATAACATATGACGTCCGTTATATTGATTTTTAAAAAGAATATTTACCGCGATATATAGCGTCAAACGATTTACATGTCATTCTCTGTTTTCGATAACATAGCGTATGTCTTATGTTAATTTTCTAGTAGAAAACTTATCGCGATGGCTTCGAGCAATTTCCTTCGATAAAATGGGACGTGTATATTATATTAATTTTCTATAAAAGAATGTCATTGCCTCGTTGTAATGTCATTGCCTCGAACAATTTACATGTTATTTTCCATTTTCGATAACACGTTGCGTATTATATTAATATCTTAGAGGAAAATTTATCGCGATAATGTCGTTATCTCAAGCGACTTACTACTTTCTACTTTCTACTTTCAACAACATAGTATAAAACTAATTTTTCTTCACGGTTAACGCATTCTCTTCACACCACTCTGGTATTATGGCGTACGAATATAAAAGCGATCGTTCAACGAGACTGCGGGAAACATTTCGAGCGATTTAAATAGTTTGGTCCATAGCGTTCGCATCCTATATGTCAAGTTGTTCGTCTTCGGTAGACAAGATGGCTTCGTTCGGTAGGAAGGGCTAACCGAGTTACATAGACGTCTCCTTGGCAGCAACCAAGAAGGAGGTATCGAGAGGAGGGTGAGTAGGGTGGAGGGCATACAGAAGACGGAGACCGCCTCAACGTCTTTAGACTCGAGCGAGCTACGTAAGGAACTCCGACGGGGAGATTCGTTCCCTCCTTCGATGCCTCTCTTTCACCGTCTCGTTTCGACTCCCGCTTATACACCCGTCTCTCGGCGAGAGAATTGCTCAATTACCCGCTAAGTGCTCGGTCAGACCTATATTCTCGATTGTGCTCGCCGCTAAGGGCTACCGTAGGCCGTAACGGCGCGTGCCATGATTCCGACTTTTTATTCAAATATAAGGAAACACAAAACCGAGATTCATCTGTACTCATCGCGAAAATATTTGCGGCGCCGTAACGCCGACTGACGATAAAAGCGACCAAGAGAATTCGTTACAACAATTGTGTTCCGCTTGCAAACGTCGGATACGACTTGTAGTGTTGCTCTGATAATCGCATTGCGATTCAACGGAAGTAATATTAACCCTCTGGAGCTGACTTCAAAATCTGTAACACAGTTACTGGCTCTGTAAGACCGATTTAATTTATATGTTAGTTTATCAATTAATTTTAAGAGAAAATGAGGAAAAATCTGAATACTAATACTATATTTAACATCAGAACCGCCGATGATGGTTCCACCATTTTAACTTCGTTAATCATTTTTCTTTTTTCTTTTTTCTATATACAGAATATAGAGAAAATATAAATAATTTTAATAATAGAAATAATATAAAAACAAGTTCTTCACTAATCAAGAACAAGGATTGGGAAATTATCAAATTGATATCGTCAGCAATTCTAGCATCGGCGGTTCCAGTGTTAATTAAAAATAATCGAAATTTGCGGATACGACATAAGAAAATTATAAGAGAACTCTATAAGAGAATTATTCCATGTTTTTTTGACAAAGAGATTAATAATTGAGTCGATTAAACGGACTCACTGTCAGCTCCGGAGGGATAGAATTGAGTCCAGGAGGTTTAATCGACGATTGTTTGCTGATGTTGACAGAGCGTCCCGTAGACTTTTCGCTGAGTGGCGGCCGCGAGTCGCGCGCGAGCAGTGACGCGCCCGCGGACTCCGACGACGAGGACGATGACGAGATCGATGTGCTGGGTGATGAAACGCCGTCGCCGACGGTGACGCCAACGGCGACGCCGACCCCGATGCCGGCGCCGGCGCCGACGCCTACGCCCGCGGCTCCGACGCCGACCTTGACGTCGACGTCGACGGTTTCGACCCCGACGTCGACGCGTACCGGCACCCTGCCATCTCTGTCCAGACGCGGCACCCCACCAAGGATCCTCCACACGGCGATTCATCCGCATCCGCACTCGCATTCTCACCCGCATCCGCACACGGTCGGCCTTCACCATCAGCACGGCCAGCATTCCGCCCAACGTCAGCATCGCTGAGACGTGTTGCGACGTCACCGCTTGTCTTTTATCAGAATCACGGCAGCCACGCGTAGAAAAAGAATGGATGATCTTTGTCCGTGGTACTGGCCATCCCCGGTATCCCCGCGACGACCGGATCTATCGAGAATTTACCTTAGGCTAAAGCTCGCCGCATAACGGAGAAACACGGAATTCGGCAGAGATCGTCTTCGCTCGAAGGACCGAGATGAGGGGAGATATCAACGGTCCTCGTAGAAGTTTTTAAGCGGTATTTACCTGTCACACTGATATAATTCGCGCTATTCAACGCAGAACGATATCGTCGCTGGAGCGTCGCTGGATCTTCCCGCTTGCGTAACGTAATAAAGACAGGAAAAATAAAAAAGAAAACGAAAGAAATGGAGTTTTGCCGGTTCCGAAATCTCTACTTTTTATAGTGAAATACGGTAATTGGTCTGTTGTTACTTTTTATAGTCAACTGTGTAAAAATAGGCCGTGGTTTTCGTTGAGAATTAAACTGTCATGCTCTGACGCGATGATGTTGTATACTTCTGTTTCTCCTCGATTTATCTTTTCCCAGGCAGTTTTCTGAAACTTTGAGTGCGTAATATACTCTTTTTGGAGGCAAAAGGAAAGAGAAAGAGAGAGAAAATCAAATTTTTTATACCGGAAGGACGCGCGAGTTATGTCCATTTCTACCAATGTAGATTAACTTTAATCTCGGTTTAACTTACTCTTTATCTTTTCCTAACGCTCGTTTCTATCCTAATGTAGTTTAATTTTAATCTTGACTTTAAAATGGTTTAACTTTTCAACTTTTTCAAATTATAAGAATTAAAAAATGGATAAAGGGTAAATTGAACCGAAATTAAAAAGTATTAATCTATGAATAAAATGAATTATACAAATCTGAGCTCTCGAGATAATAAATAATAAAAGTATATTATTTGTTAAACTATCTATTTGAAATTGTGTTAGTTTCCATCAATGTAGATAAAGTTTAATCTCATTCCTCCCAATTTATTCTTTACCTTTTTCCAATTCTATCTAAAATGATATCGTTTGCATAATTGTCTACTAATGTAGGCAAACTTTAATCTGACAATTTATTATTTTTCATCTTTTTCTATTCATAGAATTGGAAAAACATGAGGAGTAAATTAAATTCAAAATTAAAGTTAATCTACATTGGTAGGAACGGGGATTAAAAAAGATAATGAGTCTCAGTTAAACTGAGATTAAAATTAATTAGTAAAAATAAACATTAGGATGTCGTCTCTCGATAACGATGTTTTATGAACCGCGTGGCGCGCGTCGACATTGACATTTAATTGCGTCGTGGGTCGCGGAGAACGGCGATCGAGTCTCTTTACGCGATTGTTTCGTTAATGATCGGCGTGACATTTCGATACCTACGACTCGGGGACATTTTCGCAAAAGTTAATGAGGCATCGAGTCAACGAAAGGGACGGAACAACCGTGATGTTCGCTTCGTTAATGCATTGACTGCCATTACTATAAGTATCTAGTGTCCAGATTAGACTACAAATTAGACTTGAGATTGAGATTGAACTTGAACAATCAAGGCAAAGTTGTAAACATGATTTCGATTCTCTTTCTTCCGGTTCGTCAACTCGTAAATGACCTCAGGATATCGATTATATAACTTTTTCCCTGGTGTGAAGAAGTGAACAGTGAAAATTTTTGGTACACATGTGTGCATATGTACATACATGCATTCCTAAAAATTTCCATTTTTCATGTTTCCGCTGTAGCGAAAAGGTTACACGATTGATACCCTGGGTGTAAATTTGAACCAGCAAAATTTTCAACTTGTGCAGGGCGTTTGAGAGAAAATTGGTTTTGCTTAACACGCAGTTTTGAATGAATCACGTTTTGTTTTTGAAAATTCAATATCACCAATCGATTGGTTAGAAAATTTTACACATAAAAACATAGGTTTTACTTTAATTTTGTCTTTTTTTTTTTTTTTTAGAAAATATGAAATATTAAAAACTATTCTTTAAGAATGCTCAAACAAAGGGAGGTGATCTTTATGGGTTAAAATTTAATCTGAACCTCAATTTCTAATCTGAAACGAGCACAATCAGCACTATTGAATTTGTTTAAAATATTCGTAAAAAATATAATATAGATGCCATTTAATATCAAATCTTAAACAACTACATAATAAATAGCTAGATAACTCTGTAAAAATAAGAAACGCGGAATTCAATACACAATTCGTGAGAATATTATTTATGCTCAATTTTTTCATCTTTAGATAATCTTTATCCAGAAGATATCTGCCAGAATACAATGGAGATCTCCTGGATAAAGTTATCTGTTATTTATCTGGAAGTGAAGAAATTGAGCATTAATCGTATCAGTATACTATCGTTATACGACGGGTTCCCACGAGGCGTGAAACACGTGTTATGATAATAAAAATTTAATTGACATGCTCGATAAGAGACTATCCAATTTGCTGAGAGGACGAGTTAACTCGGAAATCTAGATTTTTTGCGTAAACAATTAGAGCGTTTTTTACACTCCAATTAAAAATTACTATTATTAATTATGTGTTGCATATTATGAATTGCTCTACAATTTATTATAATATAATATTTGAAATTATTATATATACATTCCTTTTTAAAGTTTGAAAACACTTAAAAATTGACGTTTTTGAGATTATTTATACGAAAATCTATAATGTGTTTTTTAACAATAAATTGTTTAAATAACCGTTATTTAATGAATTATTGTTAAAAAGTATGTTGTTAGAATGTTTGAATAAGTAAAAAATTTCAAAAATGCTAATTAATAAAGTATTTCTAAATTTTTAGCCAGGAATGTATGTATACAATTTTATTTAATATTTTCTAAACAATGTAAGGAGAAATAAAAAGATAGATTTCCAATTGGTAAAGAAAAACTACAGTGGTTGGGCCTTATTTTCTTCTGGGATATAAAAATCATCCCAGATGACTATTCTTGGATTAAATATGACCTGTAATTACGACGATCGAGCACGACTTAACTGGTGATTATGCGTGGTTGTGAAACGATCGCGGGATTTTTGCTACCTGTTGCGATGACATTAGATCGGCAAGATCGGCAAGTGGGCTGTTAAGAAAAGAGACGATATTATAGCGAGCGGTAGAGATTTTCCAACGAGCGTGCGCGTGTCACGCGAGCGGTGAGGAGGCGCCTGCGGGGCACGTCGTGCTTCCAGTTGGGGTGAATCCTAATACCTAGATAATAGGAAATAATTGCGAGGGATCAGAGCGAGCGAAGCTACTCTGTCGGCTGTCGGGTTTGGGGGCAGCGGGATGTGTATAGGAAGAGGAAGAGGGGAGAGAGGGAGAAAGAGAGAGAGAAAGAGAGAGGAGAGAGGGTGGCGCCGCGCCACGTTTCCATCCCTCCTTCCCTCTTCCCGCGCCTCTCCTTCCCTACTTTCCCTTCTCGTCGTCGATTCGCGGGGGTGGAGAAAGAGGACGAAGAGAGGATCGTAATCGTGTTATCGGGACGAAATCACGAGGTACATTCTCGGATATACATCGGGTAGATGGATACGCGGCATTGCGACCGTATGCGCGAGACCAATCCGCGTGGAGATTTACTTCCGGCGAGAGATATATTTCCGAGGGAGGAAAAACGGTGGAGAGAGAGAGAGAGAGAGAGTGAATTTGTATCGATGCTCCGTAGCGCGTTTGGATTCTCGAAGAGAAGGCACTCTTTCAGAATCTCACAATTTCCTCCAAACGACATATCGAAGTGACACTCTCGCGAAAGCCGCGCTTCGGGGGGTTTCTGATGCGCGCGCTCTAAAAGGGTGGCAGTGGGACGGTGAGAGGGACTTGGCCTTTGATGTGCAGGAAGATAACGTTGGCATTGTTTAGAGGAAGAAACACGCCCGGGCTGGCCAGGTAAGCTGGTAAGCTAAATGAGATCACGGTGCCATTTATGACGTTTATTAGATTCCGTTAAGACGTCTATTATTACGGTACGTAAATAAAAGGGGGAGAATTCGCGTCCCTCGTCGAGGGAGACGAAGCGGAATGCGGCGAAAATAATGAAATAAAGGACAATGAAGTGGCAGGTACAATGGCCAATAGGGCATAGAATGAGAGGACGGGCAAGGCGCCAGCGGGCGACGAGCTCCTCTCTCTCTCTCTCTCTCTCTCTCGCTCTTTCTCTCTCTCTCTCGTGGAAGGGGTGTTGCAACAAGGGGTTATAGAGCGCGGCTCGCTTTAGTTCGGCGGGCTAAATGCAGTGGGCGTGTTCCATTACTTTCATTATTTTCAGTCGCCGGGGTTCGGTATGGGTATCGATGCCCGAATGTAACCGTAGGTCGCCCCGTGTGGCAGCGTGCAAATGTAACGCAGCCAGCGAAAGGTGGGCGACCTACGATTTTCGCCCTTCGGAGTCGATGCAGATCCATCGACGGCGACGCGGCGACAGCGAGTTCGCTATATCGAAGCAACGATACATGCGTATATATATGTGGGTGCGCGCGCTCAGTGCGTGCGCGCGCTCACGCGGGTGTGTGTCGACCGAGATCAATTTAATCCGCTCGAAAAAAAAAAAGTGGAGAGAAGGACGAGAGTATTGGGCCTGGAGTCGAAGAGGCCGCACGCGAGGGTGAACCGTTAGCTTAACAAGCTGTCAAGACGTCGCCGCGTGTCAATCCGCGGCTCTCCAACGATCTCCGAAATAAAGCCGCCTAAAACCCTTCAGTCGTCTCTCGTGCGCGCCGAGCCGCGGATGAGAGTTTTCAGTCCGGTCGCAAAACGTCCGGGGTTTTTCTCTCCTTTTCTCCGAATTCGAACAATGCCTGTATGCGCATTTATTTCTGGAAACTTAGCTGTATTAAATACATTTTTTTTTTTCATTTCACTATATAGAACCGTGCCATTTTAACTCATCTGATGGCTCTTTCCAGTTAATTTGAATTTGCGCATGGCTCTACGTTTTTATAGCTTTTCATAAATGATTATAATTAATTATAAATAATTTTTTTTTACGATGACAACTACTCTCCCTTGTAAAATTCCAGATCTACTTTGAACCGCGATTGGGTTAATTTAGACTCACGGTTCTATCTGTTAAATAATTTAACTTTTTATTTTTGATTTACAGGATGTATATGAATAAAAGTTTGATGAATATTCTAGGAACGTATTTCCATTTATTAAATAGGTATTAAAAAAAGTATGAATGTATAGGTTTGAAAACGGTCTTAGAAATATTAAAGGTTTACATAATCTTTTTTTTTTATAATTCGAATGTATGTGTAAGAGAGATTGGAAAACATGACGCTGAACCATCTTGAATAATTTTTGTAATAAAATGTTTCAATATTGAAAAATATTTAAATATTTATTTACTTGTTTTATTATTTTTTTAATATTGTAAAAAAATAAAGTTTCTCAAAAATTATAGTTCCTTAAAGCCCAATGTTCATATGAATTTTTTAAATATTTGGTCGATGGAAGTATGTTTCTAGAAGGTTTGACTTATTCATTTACACCCAGTACACACAGATTTACACAACATATGCGTACTTGTGCGCTCACGCACCTATTTATACTTACATTTTTACATATACATAAATTTTTTCTTTTCTTTTTATTCCTGTTACATTATTTATTGTATATCATTGCTCTTATATATTTACTTTCCGAGCATTATCTTTGTATGATTGGCCTTGTCTCAGAGTGTGTAGTAAACGATGCTTCTCTTTTCTCTCTTCGCGAAAATTTCTGGTTGATCTAGCTGCGGGAGATCGCATGAGGACTCGCTGAAGACACGTGACACGAGACGCGAGGAGAGGATATATACTCACTATAGAGACAACGGCGTTACTGCCCACGTGCCGTTTAACTCGATCACAGTGGCAATCTGGCCTCGTTTCAACCTCCGGTTACTACGACGCTTCCGCTAACAAATAATATTGTCGTCGACCCTGCGGGGGCGTTCTGATTCGATTTACGCACCGTGAAAGCGCGCTCGGGGAAGGAGCGAGGCAGCGGATGCGAGAGGAGCGACACGCGGCGAGGATGAAAGGCCCCGTCGGAAATGCCCCGCGTATGCTCGTCTCTCTCTCGGCGCGCTCCTAATCAGTAATTTTCGAGATGCGCGAGTCGGCGCAACTGTTTAAAAGCCGCGCTACCCCACGTTAGAGCCGCTATGTACTCGCGCAAACTACGGGGTGAAGACAAGGTCCCTCTCTCTCTCTCTCTCTTTTGGTACTTGACGAGATCACTATCTACACGGCGTGTTTAAAAATAATTGCCGCAGTAGATCCAGCGATAGTCACGGAGTCGCCCTCACCTCGGCGCTTCCTGGCCTCTCGAGTGGCCCTCGTTCTACGATATAAAGGCGAACCTCAACCCCTTGGTGAGGGCACACGCGACCCTCTTCCACCACCGGTCGAGTAGCACCCCACCTTTCATCCACTTTATCACGGCGTTTAAAGAAGTAAAGACTAAAGGTCCTTTATACGTGTCGAGTGAGCTCACCTTAAGATGGACCCGCTCGAAAGCAATCGAGGCTTTGCTCGTGGCTCAACGACGACGACGAAAGGAGATGAAGCGTCCGGTTTGTCGTATGAAACTAAAAAAAAAAAAAAAAAAAAAAA
>NW_017275174.1:734987-748068 GCF_001594065.2 Cyphomyrmex costatus
AAAAAAAAAAAAAAAGAAACATACTGATACACGATCTGGCTTAATTATCGACGCATCATCCAGACAGGGAATCGCAGACGTAGAAAAATCAATCTAATTGATTTAACACCCGAAACATTATAGTGTCTCTTAATGTCGCATTGATTATTATCGATGCATCGTGTAGATATGCGCGGTCACGGACATGGAAATGCCAAGAAACACCACTCTGCTTTCTCGATGTTTACAATATTTATATTTATTTCACGTACAACTTGCATATATTATAATTATAATCGACAAACAGTAGTCTCTCATAACGGAAACAATTATCATTAAATGCGATTATAACTAAAAGGGGCAAAGATGCGCCCAGCCGGATAAGGCGTGAGCCTCTTACACTCAAAAACAAGATTACTATATATCTATTTATATATATATATATATATATATTAGCCTTTGAATATTACAGAATTAATCTTTGTGTGTGTATATATATATATATGTGTATAATTTTATAGGAAACTTTTTATTTTTTACTTTCTAATAGTTTTTAGTATCGTTTCATATCGTTTCTTCCTCATGCCTTTATTAAGAATCTCTAACAACTATTTTATACGAGACTGTGGGAACCTCAAACTTATTAAAAATACACATCGCTTGTGGATGTATTGTTATTGCGCGTTATATTGTGCACAAGCATTCGTCATTAGGTACCTTTTCATAAGGGGGTTTTCAGAGACGTTGTCTAGACATATTCCTCTCTTTTTAGGCCATTATCATTTTGGATAAAAGTATCTAGGGAAACTTGTTGACATTAACAGTCAATAATCGCAAACGTACAGTTTATATAGGTGCGATCCATTTGGCGTTATACAAATGCTTTGAAACTTTTTAATTGACCAATCAAAAAATGCTTCAGAGCATTTGTAGCATCAAGTGAACTGTGGCCCTATATCCGTTTCTAAATGCTGCTTATAGGTTTTCGCGACAGAGATACATGACTAAGATAATCGAACAAGGGATACGAGGCATGCAGATTGCGGAGGAGCACAATAATACAACGATCGTTGACGATATCAATTTTTTCGATTTTAACGCTGTCCAATAAAAAGTTATTTTTTCTCCAGCACAAGAACAAGCGTAATCGTTTCCTACAAGTTCAATAAAAAAATTACTTTCTCGACTTTTTAACACAAAATACGATCTAGTATCCAGATTGTTTAATCACATCACAATTTGAATGTATTTTAATACTTTGATTATAATGTCATTCATATCTGGATGGCGATTTTTTATTTATCCAATATCAAGAATAATTTTATTAAACAGCTTCTAAATAATTGCGTGTGAATTTATATACTACGTATGCAATTCTTTGATTGCGCGCCGAAATTTTTCCAGGCTTGCAACACAACACTAATAAACTACCGCAGTAATATCACGAGTTAAATTGATTAACAACTTAACGATTATTGATGCTGTTTACGCATCTTATATCGATCTTACTAATGTTGAATAACCTGTTAAAAACTATAAATAATTAATTTTTCACTACGAAAAATGTTTCCTCGGTCGGGAGTCAAACCAGGATCTCTGGCATTCCGCGCGAGAATTTTATAAAAAAAAAAAATATATATATATAGACGTTAAAACAACATACATTATATGAAGAGAAAAAAACAATACATTGAATTTTTTTATTGAGGTCAACGTCGAAATGTTCAGTTCAAATGTTGAAGTAACAAAAGAGAGTAATTTTAATATACTTTAGTATGTCATAATTATGATGTATGTGTTAAGTCCGATCTATATAGCACACAAAACGCACGTTGCAAGGTTGCAAACGAAACGTATTTTAGATTATAATAGATCGCAGGCTGCAATACGTAGAATGCAGGATGCGAAAGTTGAAGTTCACTCAACTTTCTGCATCCTGCGTTCTACAACTTGTTATAATTAAAATACGTTAGGTCAGTTTCTAGTCTTGCAACCTGCGACCAGCGTTCTATTTATTTATGTTTTATGTAAATCGAGCTTTAAAACAATTTTATTATAATCAAAATCAAGTATATTAATTGTTACATTAATTTATATTACGTTAAGTGTATTTTATTTAAAAAAAAATTGTTTTTGTTAAAGTTGTAATTTTAACATTATAACAGACTTTATTAATCATATAGATGTTCTTAATCGTAATCGACATAACAAATTGCTTTTGAAGCCTTACACAAATCACATTTGAATAATTCAGTCAATTGACTATGCGATTAGTCAATTCTTTCTTTGACCGAGATTTTGAAGCGGTTTCTACCATCGTGGACACCTTAAGGAATGAAAGTTTTAACATGCTTAATTTCGCAATAAAATTTTGTCAACACGTCATATATCATAGTTACGTCGAAATATATTAAAATAAGTTTTTTTGCACTCTTTAATTTCTTAAAATTGTCATTTAATAGAACAATTTGATAAACGGGATCGTATTCAGTGCCAAGAGCCTAAATGGAAAACCGTTTTCGCGCGTTCTTGTATATCTTTTATTAAATAGTATAATTAACGTTAAAAAAAACAGTCACGTCGACGAGCGAGATGAAGGAACGTTGTTCGATACGAAAACCACGATTTTGAGTTTTCGCTACGCATGCAAGAATTTAAACATTATTGTGCAAGTAATAATCCTAATTAAATGCCTTAAAAATTTGCAAAAGAGCAAATATGGCTGCGTTCGCTTTATGCTCAGAGCGCTTCATCCTTGTTGTTTATCAAATATTAAACAAAGATAAATGTTTATAAGCGCTATAAGTGCTAAAGCAAACAAAGTCTATATTCCAGCTCTCGGAGTATTAAATTGTAGTTTGTTCGTTCAACGCGTCCACGTGAGAGACGCGAATACAACTGAAATCGTATCCAAGAATTAGTTCCAGTCTTGTTAAACGGTTTTAAAACCGTTATTTAAAAAAAAAAGAAACGCCCAGATTCCGGCGCTTTTGTAAAAATTGATAAAAAAAAATGAATATTTTGCGCGCATAAATATCATTCTCCCTTATACAAAAGAGACCGATTAAAATCGCTGAGAAAAAAATATTGAAATGAGATTAAAAAAAAATTACAAACGTAAACTAATCTCAATGTCGCATGACATATTACTTCGTTCTTAATAGGGGTGAAATGAGGCGAGATGAGGTAGCTAAGCAGAACTGCTTACACTGAACCAAAACTGTACGTAAATACAATAAAATATTCCTTTAATTAATGAAAATTGGTCCAATGAACTCTTAGGTTATAAAACTATTACTAGAATTTATTGCAAGAATGAATATATAATTATATAAATTCAGTTATTGTATCAATGAATAAATTGGACATTAATTAATGTAAATAACATTAATAAGTCGAACATTGATTAATAATCATTCATTAGACCAAAATTTTTTTCAGTGTAGTGGTACAATGTAATGAAACGCGAGGCCAATGCACGCGATATTAGGATAAGCGCTTATTTAAAGATAAGAGAAATAATCCTGTGATCCGATAGTAATCTTGATTTTAAGCAAGCCTTCCGTCGACAAGCGCATTGTTATAGAAATTAATATGTTACACACATATTAATTAACCGAAAGAATTAACATGTTTTCAAAAGATATATCTGTGAATATCGCCATTATGGACCAGTCCATAATGTGAGAATAACATTAGCGTGCGAATAAAACGCCCGTTTAACGTCGTAAATAAGTTTATCGAGACTCGCAATGCGCAATTTAGTTAAACTTTATATTGTATGTACCAGAAATTTCGACTGCTCCGAGAGAAGAAAAATGTAACTCATCTAAATTTTGGCGGAATTATAATTTCGCTATCGCTATAAAGAGACACTAGGTTTTACGTGACTCGTAGAGGAAATCTCTAAAAAATTTTAAAAGATTCTTTTTTTCTGTAAGAGATTTTTACCTATGACCTATGTAAAAGCAACAGGTGAGTCCAACGTCTCGCGTAACATCGTGAGAATCTACACGAGATATTATTGACTCTGGTACATACAAAGCAGCTGAGATATTAGATGCGCACGCGCGTTTTCTTTTCACTAGCGTAACAGTACAAAGAATATAAGTAAATATAAAAATCAAATAATAATATTAATAATGATAATAATAATTACAAGGAGAATCGTTATTAGAGCTTCTAACAATAATAAAAATGAATACCTTTCTTCAAATTCGTAATAAATTAATAATGAAATTTAAAAGCGTTCGTACAATTCAGCTAACAATGGCGATCGACGATACGAAGATAGATCGCGCAACTCGTTTCATCCTCATTATAATTCACCTTCATTATCAACCGCGATATATATCGCGGTCTGATCGATGAGATTCAAGTGAAAGCGATTTAATGAATCTAGTAAAAGAGCGTTTGGCAAAATTACATAAACAATATGTTATCGAATGCAACAGCATTCGCTCGTGTAGTACAAATAAGCCCAAGTTAGCGTACATATATATACCTGGGATATTGAATATAAATTCAATAAAAATATATACGAGCCGTAAAGTTATGTAATTTAAGATAAACGCATTCTCTATTATTACCATTTAGATATACATTTGCTCGATCAGTCCCGTCATTCTAATTAGTTGCCTTATATTCAAAAACAAAAGCAGACATGGCGTTAAGAACAAGGTTGATAGAATTTGGTCGTACGGTTGATTAACTTGACAGCCGTTCTACATAATTTGCGCATGTTCTAAAATGCAGATAGATAGTAGATCTCGCATTACGCGTTAACTATACTGAAAAACTCACTTTTACTACTACAAGAGAACGAGCTCGCTCTCACTCTCGCTCTTTCTCTCTTCCCATGATCTTACGAAGACCGGTTTTTATTAATGAAGAGACGGTCTCGAAGCTCTCTGTTTCAACCTGGTTAATAACGCCTGCTCACTGTCATCTTCTGTTTTTGACGAAACTCCGCGAAAACTCTCCGACCGATACTTGTCTCTCAAAAACGTCCTTCTCTCCTCTTTGTACTTTTCGATTCTTTCTCTACACTGCGGGTCTCCCAGATCTAGACCGCCGAGATTCCTCAGTTGGATTTTTTCGGAGGCGCTCGAGCAGATACCGGAGCTGCTGCCGACATTAGGCGTCGAGCAATGCTGCACATCCTCGGACGTTGGTTTTATCGACAGCGAGATATCTCCCGTCATCTGATTAAACTTGGCCTCGTCCAAGGAGCGACTCAGTGTTGCCCGAGTTGCCCTCGCGTGACGCGCCCGCAAGCAGGGTGGCAAATGTTGTGACGGCTCTTCGAATTTGCTTCTCGCGCAGTCCAACTCCTGCCTCATCTTACTCTCTCTGACGATTTCCCTGCCGATTTCCGAATCGAAGCTTCTTCGTTCTCTAATCGTTTCGTTCTCGTATTTTCTTCTTATAGACATGGACATGTCTCCCACAGACCCTCCAGACAGTCTCTGCAGAGCTAACTCCTGCAAGATCGTCGCGGTATCCCGTGGTGGAAGAACCACCGTGTCATCGACGGTCGGAGACGAGGTGTTCGTGAATGTGTTCGACGTGTCTAATGTCCGTTCCATCAGCTCAGATGCTCCTTCTGGGGCATGCGCTACTTCGCAAGGCTCGGCCGCATTCTCCGAAGGAATTCTCACTTCGATGTTGCCTCGTATTTGACTGGCTTGTAAGGTGGGACACTTGTGACTTTCGTCGCTACGTTTGGAAGCGCATTTGCGTATCTGTTGCGTATTACTCTGCTGCTTCTGCAAATTATTGTATCCGTAACTTTGGCACTTCTTTGACAGTCCGTTCGTACAGTGGTCGTTGTCACGATCGTCTCGCATAACGCTCGTCTCCTGAGTCTCCTCAGGTTTATTCGAGAATCGCGGATGATTCGTGACGTGTAAGGTTCGCGTCGCGCAATCCCGTTGCTGCGCGCTGATGTCTCTCGACAGACGACGATAGTTTTCGAAGGTTTCCGTTTCTCCGAACAATTCTTTATCGTTGCGTACTTCATTTCGATTTGTACCAAATACGTTTGCGTTGTCCGCCTCGATGTAACACGCGCGAACCTGTTGCTGTTGATCTCTCGCGTTAGACTCCTGGCTCGTATTTACGTCTGTAGTGCAAGAATATCGATTGCCATTCTCCCGGTCGCATAACCGAGAATGGGCGTCGTCCACGAGATTATCCTCGTTTACGAGGCCCAAACTCGTCTGTAAATCGGCCTCTTCTCGTTCGTGTTCGTGACTCGTGTATTTCTTCGTATCGGTAACATCAAGAATCATCTCCTCGCTTTCCCGCGTCAATATACGACTTTCCGTCGAATTGTCGACTCTCATGCGGAACGTGTCCGCGGTCGGAGACAATGTGAGTTCCAACAATGTTCCGGGAACATTCTCCGATGCTAGATTCGCGTTGCTTTCCACAAAGGAATCGTTGGGACTAGTCGATTCGCTGATTGGCGTTGTAAAGGAATTAACTACTGTTCTTATCACCCAATCGCCGGAGTCACTGCTGCCCGTCGCGCGCGGATTTTTCGTATTGGTGAACACTTTGTCGGAGTTATCGCAAATTACGAATTCGGATTCCTGTAGCTCTTGCAGAGTTTGCTCGTACGACATCGGAGAATCGAGATCGGTCGTATTAGATGACAATCTTGGCAAATCAGCGATAAGACTATCCGACGGATCGGATTCGTCGTATCCTTTGGCAGTCTTTTCTTTTTCCTCATACGATTTAGACGATATCTCCACAGAATGCAAACTCAGTCCGCTTGTCACATCCTTGCGAGATACTGCAATTCCACTAGATGCTGTTTTTTCGCACGAAGAGGATAATTGGCTACACGATGTCATCTCTGTATCATTGAAAACGGGGGCAACCACAGTCGGTTGAGTTGCAATGCGATTTTCAGAGCGCGAAAGCGATGAAATTACGTCCCTATCGCGCAATTCCGCCCTTCCGTCGTACGTTATAATCCTCTCACATGACTCCAATCTTTTGTCTCGATCTTTAAAATTTATAGATAATCTATGGCTAGGATCCGATGATTTTTCAGAAGACGACACACTGGTTTCCTTCAACTTATTTGTATCGCTTCCATCGCGTTCGTCGCCAATCTCCAATGGCAAAGTGAAACTTCGAAAACTTATTCTAGGGCTATTAGCTGGTGCCGGCGATGTAGAGTGAGACGTGCCTTGCAATGTGGCGGGGGTTAACGGCGTAGAGGCTTCTGATAATAGCGGTAGATAGCCTGGTGTTTGTAATGGAGACGGTGTATCGACACTGTGAATATCCGCATTTGTCGCCACCATGACCTGAAACATTTTAATGTATCAGATATGATGCATACAGTGTTCCAAATTTAAATGACACGAACTTTGTGAGCGTATAGAGAATCCGGAATCGATAAGTTGAGAAAAATAATCTTTTAGAGATATGCTCGTTTTCGTTTTATTTGCAAAAATAGTAATTTTCGAAATATTATTGTTTTCTTGTACGGCTTTAATGATAATGCTTCAAAGACAATGCGAGAGTATGCACGCCGATTTACAAACAGAAGAGTACTGGATCGACAAATTGGATCATTATGTTAATCGGATTAATGCTCGGTTGCAACACGAGCAGTTTGTACAAAATGCAATACATACATTGCTGCAAGAAGCCAATTTTAAACAATATCTACATCGAATGACAACGTGAATAAATAACTAATAAATAAGTAAAATAGCAACAATGAAAATTACATTTTTACAATTTTTTTTTCAAAACAAAGTAAAAATGAGCATATTTCTAAATGACTTTCTCTTTATCGATTCTTTACTTCCAAAGTTTAGCCATTTAAATTTGAGACACCTTATGAAAAATGACTTACAATTAGACTAATTTACATCAATTACCTGATCGGGACTTTGGCTGTCTATAAAACGCAACTCAACGTCGCAATGCAGTCTTTCTTCTAAACGAGATCGTTTCCTCTTAGATCCACCGGTTGCAGTGGCACATTGATTCCCTTCGGTTCTCTGTCGACGCGGCGAGGCCTCTACCGACGCCACTCCGCCACCTTCCTCTTCCGAAAGCATTCGCATCTCTCGCTCTTCGAGATCAAAATTGAGTTGTATTTCTGAGAGATCCAACGGCGAGGATGCGTTGGGCGCATCAGCCAAGTGGTCGAAGTACGAATCGTGCGAAACGGATCGACTGTGACCGCAGGTTCTGATAGGAGGTGGTCCTCCCAAGAGAGGACCCAATCCATCCTCGCCGTCTAGACTATCGGCACTTTTGACGGGTCTTAATCGTCGCAAGGAGTTCAAAGAACTTGGCACTGTTTCCACTTGAGATGGCGTGCCAATTTGTCTTGTTTTTTCGACAGCGCCCTTGCCAAACAGTGCCCTCCAATTAAGAGAAGGCGATCGTTTCGAGCCATTTCGTTTGCGCGGTAATTCTATGACAGTATGATAGCGCAGAGGCAAGCCAGTTGGACCCGCTCCTACTTCTATGTAATCGGGTTCGCCTCTGAAACTTCTATTGCGCGCCTCCTCCAAAGTGAGCAATCGCGCGGACGTAGTGATCGCCAGAGATTTTGGTCTGCCGACTGGGCCGTCCCCAAATATGAGTTCCGCGTAGCAAACAAGAAATTCCGTTACGACTGCCTGGACCCCGACGCCCTGAAGTGCTGCCACGCCACCCACTTCCAATTCCTTGCATCTCAAGAGATTTGGCGCCCAGACGATGGCAACGTTGCGCGGAGTCATACCTGTTTCCGTACCACGTGCAGCTACCCTCACCAAATGACGCATCAGGTACTCCAGTGTCCTGAGTACGATTTGAAAGTTAATTAAACTGCCGACTCATTGATAGAATGCAAAACAAAGTGAAAATAAAGGACAAAAGTACCTGTAATGCGGTGGCGGTAATTTTCTAACTGCGTCTCTCATACGTCTCAATCTCTCGGCATCGCTGCCAGCTTGAACCGCATTGACAAAAGTGGAGTAAAGTTGGTATGTGCACAATGGATTTGGCAGCTCTCTAAAATACATCTTCAATAACGACGCTACGGAGTGAATATCTTGCAGAATACTCTCATCGGAATGCAACGCTGGTACCCTATCTTCGTCAAAGGCGTTCCGCAGTTTTTGAATATTGGACGTTACGCCACTAAGACGGTATATACCGTCGACTAGACCATGTTTCTCTATGAATTCCGCACAACACGTCAAAACGGTAGGCACTACAAAACGAATGTCTCTTTCGTTTTCCTTGTCTTTGTACAGTTTATACTCAACATATATAAGTTATCAAAAGCATACTATAGAATAAAATTTACCGTCTTGACCAGAGTTTAATAGATGTTCTCCCAAGTCGCAACCAAACACGCGCTCTCGCAATATACCCGATTGCTTTAATCTCCGCCTAGAAGGTCGATTTAGTATGAAGGATCTAAAAAAGGCGATTAATTTGCCATGTTTCCGAAGCACGGGCTTTACTGGTAACCTTGACCTGACCGTTGTTGAAACAGTCAAGTGACGCGGCACTTTGTCCCCAATTACGGCGACGCATTCGGCTGGGAAAAATCCAACCGCGAATCCATGCTTTCCACGCCACCAAGTGCTTTCCCCCGGAGGGGGCATGTCTATAACGGATATCATATCGCCTACCTGTTTGTCACATAAAACATTTTAATCAGTCATGACACAAATATTTACAATTTAGCCAACTGTACTCTTTAAACAAAAGCATTTTAGTGAGTTACCTGGAAAGAGATCTCATCTTGTGCTTGAGCGGTGTAAGGTCTCACGGCGTATGCCGCAGCGACGGCTGGAGTATTAATAGGACAGGAATCTGATTCCGGTACCAGAATTCTTCTTCCCCTGTTATCGAGTTGTAACCAATTTAATACTGGGCCGCAGTTTAGGCCGTCGTGATTCAGCTGCGAGAACCGGCTCAAGTAATCCTTTAGTATATCACAGGCATTTTTTGGCCGAACATCTGGAAGCTTCGTTAAAGAGGAAAACTTTCTGTCGAATATGCACCGATGTAGCTGCTTGTCAAACATGACGAAGTTGTCGTAAGATCTCTGTAGCGTCCAACACGCGTCTCCGGATGTTATTCGAACGGCGTAACTCTCCGAGTCGTTGGAATCTTCGTTGACGGATACCTGAAAGTCGAGCTGTGTTTCTTAACTGGATTTTTCGCATGTGTTTCGCGCGTCTATCGTACCTCCAGAGTACCAAGCTCGACATGCTCGTAGTGAAAATGGGCACATTCGTCGAGTTTCGGAAAACGTGCGATATTACTCATGTTGCTGCCAGAACTAATAGGCGTGCCAAAATCATCCGTCCGATTACCACCCAAGCTCTGTAATATCATTAAAAAAAAAAAAATAAACATTGAGAATTCACAATCTGCAAGTTAATACTTAACTTATGTAATAAATTCAACATTTTTGCCTTAACTTTCAGACCAGGTCTACAATACATACGATAAATCTTTAATCTTTTGCCATAAGCTGAATTGTGACATTAGTATTTTGTATTATACAATACATTTTACCTAACAGTATAATAATACATATCGAATATTTTATGATTTAATCAGTTTTTATGTTTATAATAAACATATCTTTATGTCAATTTATGTACAATAGCTTTAACATGCACCAGTGTGCACCGAGTCCATCGAATTCACTATATGATATTATAGATGTAACAAACTTAGTTCTTTGCTCTAAGTTCTGAACTGTGACGTTTGCTTTATAAGTTTCAAACTTTATAGTTGAGATCCAGCTAGTTTGCTTAGAGTTTAGGAATTATGGCTTAAGACATCAGCATCAGAAATACTTCGCCAGAAAAAGACGTTACAACTGTGAAAGTTTAGAGTAAAAAGCTACAGGCTTACTACATCTACTGTAGATTAGAACTTAAAGCCTGTTCCGCAATGTGCATTTTGTTTCATGTTTCTTGCTTTTTGCTATTTTTTACACGTTGTCTTTCTGTCTCTCTTTTTTTCGTTTTCTATCGCTCGAGATAAAAGAAAACGCACTTGGGAAGAAACAAGAAATATACGAGAAATATAATTGTCAATAAAACAATCACAAAGAAAGAAGAAAACAAGAGGCGAAGAGCAAGAAATAGGAAACAAAGAGCACATTGTAGCACTTGAATGAGTGATGTATGTCACATATACGAATCTATTAGATTAGATCCCAATTTCTAGTTTAACCTTCGTCTGAGACTCGATGTCAGTGAGCCGGTGAGCACGAGGTCTCTCCTGCGTCGTCGACGGCCCGGGCATCTTTTGCATCCTCTCCGTGGACGAGGACGAGGACGAGGATCCAGGCCTTTGACCCGATTTGCCACGTGCCAGGATGACGGCCGATTTTCACGTTCCTCTCGATCGAGCCATCATTTCCTTCTCGCAGTTTCTCTGCACAGACGAAATGTAAAATCTGACCAAGATTTTCCAAGACACCCCACACAGAGTCTTCGTAAGGATGCCTCATTCGCATCTTTCAGGGAACAATCACTTTTTGCTATTTCAGAGCCGTTCGTTTAGGATTTAATAAATTCCTTCGCTAAAAATATCTCATATGTCAAAATCGATAAAAATTCAGTATTATCACGAGATGTAGCACGATTATCGACCGACGTTTTCCTCTCACGTACGAGATACGTCTTCGGCGTGTCTATATACGATCGTTCGCGAAGAAAGCATCTGCTTTTGGAGACGAGATCCGCCTGCGACACTTTTTTTCCCTCAACAGCTCACCATATGCGCTGTGTATCGTGTGTTATCCAACGATCAACGCGGACGAAAAGTAAAGCCGCAGTAGATAAAAGAAAACAAAAAATCTCAACTACACCATTCCATTTTGAAACGTATCGTAAACGTATCTATAAATAGATAATAAAATAAATTTCATTATCACCTATTTACGATAAATCATATCATCCATTTTTCACTTAGTAACTATTATTAATATTATTTCCCTTAAAATTTTTAATGATTCTCAGATAATTGAGAATACATTATATTCTGAAGATATTTTGAAGATATTTACCCTCGTTAGAGAAATTATCCCTGAGTATATCTTAATTGTGGCATTTTCAGAATATCCTCAAAATATTCTTAGAATATCATTACATTATTAGCTGATTTCACACAACATAATATTATTTTCTTCTCTTCCTGTACACTTTAATATATTTATGATAAGATGTATTACGTGAGTCAACTTTCCCAGGATGTCATGAATTTCGATATTTACTCAATTCTCCGTTATTCTGGACGATTTCACGTCGTCGGGACGTCGGTCTCGGGCACGGCGCGGCATCGTTTCCCCTGTCGTCGAGTAAATCGTGTCAAACGCAGTTCGGGGCGTTTTGATTCGATCGGTTCCTGCGTCCGTCCGTAGTGCGTGATCGAGCAAGGTTGTAACGAGCGAGCGGGGGCTGTCGGCGCGCTTAACAAGGCGAGTCTATTATCTAAGGCGCGCGCGGAAGTGCCAATAACCCGAAGGCGCACGTCGACAACTCCGTTGTCTCTGTTTCGAACTTCTTCTAATCTTCTTCGGCTTTCAGCCGCCAAACGGTGTGGTTCGGTAATCACGCTAATCAATGGGCTTTTTAGGAGAGGACTTCAGAGTCAGTAAGTCCATTCGGAATTATACTTCGGTCAACTCGGTTTGAGAAAGCCGCGGATAAATACAATCCGTCAAACTGTCCAATAATCCAGGTCTAAGAAAAACAGGAGGACTCTCGAGACTCAAAAAACTTAACGGGGCGTAATCGCAAAATTAAAAATTTCGCGTCAGGCATAAACTTCCCGACGACGCGAGGCGACGCGGCGCGGGAGAGGAGTCGTAAAATGATCGCAAATTCGCGTGCGCTGTGATTCTTGTAGTTCAATGTGCTCAATATGTGTAACCGCGAAGCAACAAAGTAGCGGATTCACGGCACTCACGCACGCGACTCGAGTGAGGGGCGGGAGGGGGGCGGGGGAGGGCGGAAGCGGGGGAGTGTAACGTGTATATTTACATCGCGAACGTACCGCGACGTGAACGGCCGGGCGAGGGAGGGAGGGAGGGGGGGGGGGG
>NW_017275174.1:748160-787959 GCF_001594065.2 Cyphomyrmex costatus
CCCCCGCCGCCGCCTCCCGCCGCTGCTGTACGGTCCGAATCTTCGCACAGGGGGATATAACGGCGCTATTATGTCACGAGAGCGGTCTCTTTCTCACCGCCTCTCACTTTCTCTCTTTTTCGTTCGGCAGCGCACGTCCAACGCTCTGTCGCGCACGCTCGAGCGAGGGTTGGACCACTCGAGAGGGAGGGGGGAGGGAGGAGGGGCACGCGATAGGTCAACGCGACACGACGTTTACGAGAGGAATCCGCTCCGTTTACTCTCGTTTAATAACACAGCGCAACTGGAGAGAGAGAGATATATATATATATAGGTTATATTTCGTGTCTTCTCCTCGTTCTTTTCGTATAACCGGGCCTTCACGCCCTCAACTCGCTCAAAAAGTTCGATACGTCGTCGTTTTCGGAACGCAATGCAGTAGGATGTAATACGACTTCACGTCGGATAACCCGCATTGGGCATTAAAGAAAAACACAGTGCTCCATCTTGGAACACGCAGACCGGGCGCGGACTTGACGCGACTCGAGGGGGAAAAAAAAAAAAAAAAAACGTACCCGCTGGCTGTCGCTCCCGAGTCTCGATTATGAGAAGCCCTGGTCAGCCGGATGTCCCGCCGCGTGCCAGAGAGGAACGTACGCGCTTTCGCACCGCGTCCGACTCCATTTGCCCGTTCGTTTACGCACGAGCACCGTGACGTGACGTTGAGGCTGCTGCTCGCGCGAACGGAGTCCAAAGCGACGGCGACGATCCCGCTGCGTTCGCGTTTTCACTCCGCATCACTCCGTTCCGCTCGTCGCCGATCGCAATTCGTGACGCGAGCACAACCGCGACGCGGCCGAGCAAAGTTAACCCTTCGTCGACGACAGTCGATCGACGATCAAAGATATACTTCTTTTCGACGCGATACCCACCCGCCCGCTACCCGCTGACCCACCTATCCATCACTGTTCTTCGAACCTAACCTAACTTCGCTCAGTAACCTAACCTAGTTGAACTTTAGTTCTCTCGATACACAAGATGCAAATTCCTATTGCTTCTCTCGGTACAGTCGGTACTAGAGATTCTAGAGGATCTCTAGTCGGTACCAGGGTTTGCAGCGACCTCACTGTGTGGCTCACGAACGAGAACTAAATGCGTTCTGCTACACTTGGGTAATGTTTCCGAAAGCAGTCCATATATTGACGAAAAATAGATGAAAAGGGTAAATTCTGCTCTCATAACTCTTTTTCTCACCAAACAGCGCAGCACTAATACTTGTACGATAATTTAGGCTAAAATACAAGAGAGAGGCAGAGAAAAATCTGAGAGAAAGTATAGACGTCCCATTCTTTTTTCGTGTACTAAACCTCATAGGGTAATATCCACGTTTTTGTGGTTCTTTTCCGTACTGTTACATGGGTTAGATCAGGACAAACAATTAATTTTGATTATTCGTTTTTGCGTAATCTATTCGTAAATATTTTTTTGCGAGTATAATTTAATTTAAAAAAATATTATTTTAATTTGTGAACGTTTTTCAAAATTAACACTTTTAATTTAAGTTAATTTAATCTTATAGCGTTTATTTTAAACTTAACAATAAATTAATTACAACGCAACTTAAACTAACAGTAAAAACAAGTTAATTTAATTTGTAGCTCGTTAATTTTAATTTAACTTAATTAAAACAGAAAAGGTAACAACTCACCTCTAATTCTAAAAAAAAAATAGAGTTTATATTTCGTTTTCAGTATTCTTATTAGTTTCGTCTTAATAATTTCCATCGTCTCTGTTTGTTTTCTTCCGTGCGGAATGATTGCGAGATACGATTGATAATAAATTGGCCGCGAGAGCCGTTTGCGCTCCAAAGGAACTGTCCGTCCGTAACACCTCGAAACAACGATCCCGAAAATTGACATTCCCGCTGTGTCTGATAATATCGCTCAGTGCGATGCTCAGTATGCGACAGGATCTGGAGTTTTGATCGGGATTGTCATCACTGCGGTCTACCATTTTTTTTATTCATGTTCGCGTCCCGTCAAGCAAACAAAATCGCTTTATTAATTTAATTAGAACGTACGTTCCTGTGATGCGACTTTGCACTGCAATAAAATTCGGTAGAGAATAATTAATAAATAGCAAGATAGAGTGAGAGAGAGAGAGAACACAAAAATAAAAGAGTTAATAGAAAAAAGTGCATTTCAAAATAAGCCTATTTTTCAAATGTGCCCTTTATTTTCTGCTTCTTCCCAGTGAGAAATGACAATAGAATCGACATCGGATTGACATCGATTCGACGTCGATTCCATTGTCATTTCTCACTTATAGGTTATTGCTTCTTCCCTTTTTACAACCGTTTTGTTGACGATTATGTCTTGTTGCGTATATATTTCTTGTTTCTTCCGAAGTTCATTAACTTTTATCTCGAGCAATAGAAAACAAAAATACTAGGTAAGAAGCAAACAAGATGTAAAAAAAATAGCAAACAGCAATTAGGAAACAATAAAAGACTTTGAATAGCATAGGTTTCAAAGATCGAATTTTGTAAAAGTCTACACGAATATATATATCTAATATATCAATTTTGATAGTGTGTAATAAATTATAGTTTCTAACTATTACTATTTATATAATGTATAGTATTAATTTTACAAATATATAGTTGTGGCTCGAGAGATGAATAGAGAAAACAAAATTGATCGTCAGCGGTTGGAAGACTGATCGTTGGAGAATTTTCAAATGATCTGTTCAGAAACAATTCTTTTAATTTAAAAAGGAAAATGGTAAGTAAATTCATCTCAGATAAAAAAAATTAAATTTGACTCTTACTGGTTTTTTATCATTTGTTTTATCATAGATAGATCTATCGAATTCGTTACTAGACATATTAGAATATGTTCATGTCTAAATGACACATTCTTGGGACGTCCTCGAACGTTTCTAAATATAGTAGATATACCTTTAAAGGTATTTTTTAGAACTATATAAAGTGTCTTGAAATACAATATTTCCTCTATTCATGAATAATCGCCGCGTCTATTTATCTACCGAACATATGTCAATGAAACTATGTAATTCAGATTTCGCGCAGACGGCGTACGCGTTGGTATCCCTGCCGCGCCGCATCTGTATTCTACGTTACATAATCATCTGGAACGCAAAAGTCCCGACCGGTAAGGACGAGCGCGCGAACGATGACAGTGGCATGTCGGTGTACATCCTCGTCTCTTTTTTACGTTTCACGCTACGCGCGAATGCGCGCGTTTCAGTAGCGAATGGAGCGATCGTCTGACGTTCATGTGGAGGAAAAAAAATAATTACATATAGACATAATAGTCACGCGGTGACGGTGACTCGGCTCCTCGTAAAGCGATCTCGGCGATCGACCGGCATCACTCGGGCGAGGCAACGGAGTGGCGAGCGGTAGCAGCGTGGAGTAGTGGACGACTGAATCTCGATCCCTTCGCGAAATCGCCGAAATTTGTCTCGAATGACAGAACAAGAGCGAAGGGACGAACCTAACCTCCAGGAGAAGCAGCGGGTCGCTCCTGCGCGCAAGATTCGTCATCGGTGAGTCCTCGACGTTTGGTGTCTCCTCTCTCTTTCACGCGCTTAGCTCGATTGCCCCCCCCGGAGGCGTCTTCGCGCCGAGGTCAGAAACGGTCAGATCGGCGAGTGTTGACACGCGACCTCTCTCGAAACGAAAATGTCAACACGTTGGCCAGAATCGTCGAAAGCGGTGGTGCGGTGGGTCCAGGGGGTCACAGGCGCTCCGCGCTGACCGCGCTGCATCACGCCGCGCGCGCGCGGCCAATCGGCACCGCTCGTACGGTCGCCTGACATCCGGCTCGGCCAATCGTCGGTGTCCCATTAATGTTTTCGACAATCTCGTGTAGAAATCTCTATAGACCATCATGCGAGGACCACGAGTCCGCGGTTCAAAATGTGACTCCGCAAAGAGAGAGAGAGAGAGAGAGAGAGAGACGTCGAAAGCTTCGTTTCGCCAAAAGTTCTTCCTTCTGGGTGATGATGCATTTTCTCACCCGAGTGCTCTTTGAGTATCATGTCACTTTTATTTAGTATTCGGTCAACGAAGAAAGATGATGTATACTCCGTTCTTCCGCACGCGGAAGTTTCGAGTGAGAGGTGTTCTCGAGAATTTCGAAAACTTTTGGTTTCCGTTCCGCATTTCGATGAAAGTTATTGCATATCTACCTCATTTGCATCGAATTTCATTTCATGTAGATTATCATTCATCGTGTAGAATCAAAACCGCTTGGGAAATTGTCGATGCTCCGTTCGCACTGGAAAGAGTATTTGATAATTATGATTAAAAGCTCCATTTTATTACTGCTATAATGTTAGTAATAATTATTATGTTTAGAGTTCTGTCAAAGAACATATATATTTAGCACCGAAAATGACTATAAATTCTAGCCAAATTATGGCAGAATAATTTTAGCTAGGTTCTACTTTTATAGTTTATAGTTGCTCTATACGTTAGTAACATTAGATTTGTAATTCTGCCAACAAGAACATATAATTGTCACTGAAAGTGATTATAAATTACAGTTAAATTACAGTTACTTGTACAATGTTAATAATAATAATTATATTTATATAATTATATTAAAAATATATAGTTAATATCGAAAACGACGATTAAATTATAAGCAAGTTATGTTAGTTATAAACTATTTTTTAATTTTGTACACAAATACCTCACTGCAAGCAACTGCAAGTACGATTGAGTGGATTTCCTTGTCCAACACACGTTCGCGATTCTTGGCGATGTAAACAGAACGTGTACAATCTCGACCTTGCTCTTACATGCTCGCGCACGTAAATGAACGAATACCTCCGTGTCAGCTGACGAGAAACATTTTAGATATTTGTAATTATAATTACATGTTATTACAATTATGATTATTACTGCTATAATGTTAGTACTAATAACTACACTAAGAAAAAAATATCTTAATTTCAAAAAATTTTCGTTGATTCAGAGAACAATTTTTTTTGAACACGAGCACAGAAATATTTCTTTGAAATTAAAATATTTTACATTGCAGGGTGGATACTAAGTACTCTAAAAGAATTTAAAAGATGACTCCATACTTTATATATATATACATATATTTAAAGTTTTATCAAAATAATGCGAGTGGTTTTCGAAATTTTTCGAAACAAATTCTGTCCTCCAACTTTGATATACTTTATATCTTTGATATTAATTTACTTCTGACGTATCATCATATGAACTTTTTGTTCTAAATTTGTATAAGGAATCATCTTTTAAAATCTCTTAGAATACGTATCTATTCTATATAGTTGTGTCAACAAATATGTATATTTGGCAAATGAAAGTGTAAGTGACTATATAGTTACAGTTATTTATTACAACATAAATAATTATAATTATAGTAGAATTTAACCTTAATATTACTTATAATAAAATGTAATGATAATTACAAGTGCTAAAAATTTTTTACTCACAATCAGTACAAGGTTTACTTTGCTCATTTACACCAAAGTATGACATGGCAACAAGAGTGATTGATACAATTGGATACTGGCGGGCGAAGAAAAAAGGAAAGAGGTCGCGTGAGAAACGGAATGGCAAGAGGAGGACTTGGCGACCGCAGGGTTGAAGAAATAGGCGGAGTAAATTTTGATAATGAGTGCACAACGCGCGAGAGCTCCACGTGGAATGGATGATGGACGTGATTATCGCATGACCGGCCGACGTTACCGCGACGACCCTTGAACCTGGGCAAACGTCAATCGTATTTAGCTCGTGCGGAGTTGAATTGCCCCGCCACGGGACAGTGCAACTTGTTCCGCTTGGATCTCCCAGCGAGTCAGTGTAGTGCGCGCGATCCGGTGCGAGACGTCGTTGCCGTCTTCGATATCTTTTCGACCGCGTATCCCATCAACGCGGTGGCCCAGTTTCCTTCGAATTTACATGCCGCTCGTAAGGGAAGAGGAGATATCAAGAAGTGGAGAACGTAACTGGGTATGCTACGCCGTCTTCTGGACTCCCTGTACGGTACTTTCCTCGCAGTTCATGCCATATACGCAAGTCCACGTGCACTTCTGGCGAAAGGATCGGAGCGTAAGTTGCGTGTACGAGGAAAGTGACACTTCCAGGAAGCGGAAGAAGCAGAAATTGGAATAGTGAAACATAAAGAAGGCGTTTAACACGTTTGATTGCTGTAACTCTCATATTTCGATGATGCGTAAAAAAATTCACAAGGGTGCCATTATTCATTTGGGAATGATATGGTTTTGTTTATTTGATTAAGAATTATTTTACGCTGCTGAAAAGATTTGATTACATAAATTGAAAATATGATAGATGTGTTCAGATCAAAGATATGTTTTTCTGCCACCCAGGCATAACTAATTTATCCTCTTATTCAGACAGCACACAATATTTATTGAAGAATATTTACGAGACATTTGTAAGATTTATTTTTAATATTTTGTAAATATTTTTTTATAGTCTTAGATTGCATATAGATCATAGATATTTATTATACAAAACATTTAATCTTTATTTTAATAACGTTTTTGAATAAAGCTTATATAAAATATGTATAAAATATATAATATTTTAAAAAATGAATAATAACTTATAAATATTTATTATTAATTTTCTATGTTGTTTGGATATTATAATATTAAATATAGATGACATGACTTCTGGGGAGCACCCAAGTGAGAATTCAAACATGCTTCATTATGTTTGTTGGAAAGTAAACAAATTATAGATAATATTTCTAGAAATTATCAGATGATTAAGATGATAATTAATTCGAAGAAATGTCTAGTGAATATAATTAGAAGTTATATAAGTCTAAAAATATTATTTGAATTTTTAATTAAGTCTATCATAAACTACAATATATCAAGACCAATCAAAAATTCTGTCACTAAAATATATCGTACCATATATGTTTTGCTAATATAATCAAAATATTTATCTTAGTGCAAGTGTAATATTTAAAACATTAAAAAGACAAAGTGCACTGAATTTATTAAGTTCAATACTTGAATACTTATCGGTCAAAGTTTTAAAACGCTGCTCCAATTTCAGTCTGCTGGAAGTTTCTGTCACTTTCCCTGTACATTCGATTTATGCTCTTTTTTTTACTTCCGCTAGTGATCGTGTCTACGCACTTGTATGTCTTTCCCCTGAAACGATCACGGGATTCAGGGACCATCACGTGCGATAGCCACGGTGCATACTCTTTTTTTTCTCTCTTCTTTCCTTTTTATCCTTTTTCGCGAAAAGGATTCCCTTGTGCTGTCCACCTATCAAACGGTTCTACGATTCTCCAATAGCAAGATCCTCTTAATAATAAATTCTTTCGAACGAGTAGTAAGCTTTTCCAAACGCCCTTAGCATTGGTCCTTCTAAGGAAGATTGTGATTTTCTTCAAAATTATCGATTCCACGTCGATCAAGTGTGTACATCCGCGAATATGTTTTTAAAGGTAACATCGAACGCGTGGAGTTACCGCCTTCCGATTCGGCGGAATCCAGTAAGGAGACTGTGGAGACTGTCCACTGTATCAATCCGTTGGAGTCCGCTCGCGCGAGAGAGATGTCGGAGCTGCCGGTGAGCTTTGTCGTCGGGGAGCCCGAGCATGGCGAACAAGAGCTCAATCGCGATACAGATCCTAACGAGGTGCAGGAGATCGAGGATAGCTTCCCGAGCAATGGGAGCGATAACGGCAATTTGCAGATGCAGATCAATATCGCGGCAGGATTGGTCGAGCGGCGTAAGCGCCTCAGGTGATTTTTTTGTATTTTTTTTTTAACCCCATTACATTATCTGTGGTAATGAGCAAAAGCAGATCTAATTCAGATGCCTCCCACCTGCCCCAGACGAAGAGAACTTTTGATTATCTCGCTCGAGTCTCATATGATAGCGTTTTCGAGCCGAGACGATTTATACCGATTTGGATTGGATAATGTTCTACTTGTTTGGCTGACGTTACATGTTGTATCAGGAGAGTTATTAATACGACGTTATTAATCCAATCCAGAGTGATGCAAATTATCAGGGTACGACAGAATTTGCCGTTTGCACAAATCTCCGCGAAAACGAGAGATAGAATGGCTGAAAATTCGTAAATTAGTGTGAATTGTCAAAACTTTTATGAGAAGTGAACTCTTAAATCTATATTGTATCAAATTTAACTTATTTTAAGTCGCCATTGTTTCTACTCAACGTATCGTTATACAAACAATAAATAAATTTCATTTTTGCAAATTAACGATAATGAATAGAAATAATGGCGACTTAAATTAAATCAAATTTTATATTTTTATAAATTTAAGTTCATAATTCTCATCGTATTAATATATAAACATTAACACATATGGATTTAAAATCTTTAGTATTAAACTTACTCTCTGAGTATTTCATAAACACATTGCATGGTGTTAAAGGGGTTCGTCACGATGACGGATTGAAAAAGTTATTTTTAGCAGCTGTAATTGTGCTGTCAATAATTTATTTTAATTTAATTTGGTGTGTGTATGAACTACAAGTTTACATTTTAAACAATATATATTTAAAAAGAGTTTAAAATATTAATTTTGGCTGAGATATAATACAATGAAAAATTTCTTCTTAAACTTTATGGTTGATATTTGAGCATCTAAAACAAACGATTTTGCATTTTAATCTTAAATTTAAATATCGCTTGTTTCATTGTGTATTTTTTAATAATAATTTTCAACAAAATGGCGACCAAAATTTAAAAAGTTATAATCTTTATTTTAGATAGTTGCTATTTTGTTGAAAATTATTTCTTAAAAAGCCATGATCGAATGATAACAGTATCATTTAAGATAAAAAATTTGTTTTAGATACCTAGAAATCAAAGTGTCAACTATGAAGTTTAACAAGGAATTTTTTTTTTATCGTATTATATCTCAGTTAAAATAAAAAAAAACATTTAAAATGTGTAAAATTTTAAGTCGTATATCAAATTAAATTGTCAACATAAATGATTAATACATAATTTCACACTGAAGACAACTATATTTTTCTATTTATTATCTTAGTGTTTCCTTTTAAATATCTTTATATCCTCTTAAACCCATATTTTTAGAGTGTAATTTCGTAACCTTTCTCACCTCTGTGGCCGCGCAACAATAACGTTTGAATATTCAAACAATTCGCCTCCACGCAACTCAATACGATCGTTTCCTTCTGCGAAAATTGAGAGTATTTTAAGTGCGGTCTGTAGATTTGTTCGCGTTACTTAAAGTCTCCAAAAATGTTTGCATTTAAAATGGAAATAAATTCTATATATTCAGGCTTTAAAAAAAGAGAGACGATGCTACGTGTAAAAAATGCAAACAACACGAACAGACCTTGTGTCGTCGTGGACTTCTTCAGAACGTTATCAGGAACATTTGCGTTTTAGATAAATCATAAGGCATTCATGCGCGCGCCGGATTGGTTTCTGCGTGCATTTCAAATGCCACGAATGTGATTCGACCTTACGCGGTTATCGTAAGATACTTTTGAAGAATCGAAGACCGATAATGCAAAGACTGCCTTTTTTTTTTACACTCAAATACCATATACACACAAATACGCGCTCACGACCACTTATAGTGTACGAGATAATAATAGAACGTTATCGCAACAACTTTCGATGACCGATTTTTTTCTTTGAAAATTAAAATGTTGAATGAAAAATTGCGTCATCTATTTGTTTGTGACAGCTTTTAATACGAAAATTGTTACATAATATGCTGTCACGCTGTGTTTAATTTTCAGAGCATGTCGTAATTCACGTGGATTCAGAATCTTTATTTATTTATATTTCAGCGTAAATATTTAAACATTAATGTGTAACATTTAAATCTAAATGTAAAATTTACCGCGATTACACAAAAATAACGAGGCGAATTTTTGAAAAGGTTAAATAGGCTTTTAAATTCTTTTAATGTGTAATTGATGACGACTGCTTTTTGTTTGGTATGTGAATAAGCTTGATAAGCAAATTAAAACACCGTGCTCCGATTGCATGATCGATATGATGATATCAATACATGATATAAATATAATTTAATAAGCTTTTTCTTTCGATATTATTAGCATTATTAGTTGCAATTATTATTTTAATAAAATTATTGAAGTAAGAGAAAGGTTGCGAAGCAAACAGATCACACTTTATATCGGATTATAATGGAATATATAAGATATAACATACACGTCCATCCTGTTTTAAAATAATTGATGCTCTTTGACCTCGTATTTTAATACTTTTATAAACATAATATTATAGCTAAAAGAGAATTAATTTTTATTAAAAGAAGTGTATATGTGTATATATATAAATATATAAATTCATAATTATATAATTTTCTTACTTCAAAAGTGGCACTAAAAAAATTTTCCAAAAAAAGGATAAAATTATTTTTCAAGTTAATGAAAAATTAGAATAGAATAGAATTTTATCCATTTCAGCATACATGCCAAGATGGGAACCAATACTTTAATTTTTTTCATATTGATCAGATAACAATATGAGAAGTTGACCATCACATTGCAGGGCAGAAAAGATTTTAGCCCGCAAAACTTCAAACCGAAATAACTTGCATTAGTATAATTTATAAAATAATTTTGTTATATGTATCATACATCATTGTACTTGTCAGACAACTTTTATCATATCGTATTATTTATTTTAGTTGCAAAAATTATGCATATCTCTCCGTTCTTTAATGGATACTTTTTTTAAGTGATGACTGTATACAGAATAGAGTTTTATTGAAACCATTGTAATCATTTTCAGTTGCCAACTATAATATATATTTGTTGATTGAACTATATGTATAGTTATTATTACTAACATTATTGCAGTAATAATCATAATTATGGTAACATGTAATTATAATCACGGTATTACAAATGTATAACAAAATTATTGTTAAATTTGTATATCTATATGTGTGTGTATATATATATAGCTAAATTTGTAACTTACTCAATATAACTACTATTTCTATACTATTTTTCCTTTGAATGTACTGATTGTGCGACGAAAATAATTCATCTTCAGAAAAATAACGAGGAGAACATCATTCTCGAAGAGAAGAATATGAATAAAATGCGAGCGAAACATCTATTGATTTCAAAATTAAAAAATGTAAATTTTATTTTGCAAATATATGATTATAATTATGTTAATAAGCATCTTAAACTACTGTAAAAAATTTATTGTGAAAAATATCAGCCAGATAGCGGTTCGAGATTGAAAATTTAATTGGTGTATATAGATTGTATAGAATTTGACGAGTGATGTGAGATGTTTTTGTTCGTAACAAACTGAAAGTATATTATCAGTCGATATTATAAGTGGAACGTAATTTACAGAACTTAATATGTATCAAGTACAATAATGAATACTCATAAACGTATTGTTCAACAGACCCAGCATGTCGCAGGGTACGGTGATGATTCAGGCGCAAAATCGATTTCATGAGAAGGACTTTACCGTTGCGACTCCTGAAGAGTTCGTTCATCGCTTTGGAGGTACCAGGGTTATCAACAAGGTAAGCATTTGCTTTATCTGTTGCTTCAGCTAAACGGGAGTTGAGAAAATCATCAATATTTGATACAGATAACGCTTTCACGAGTATTTTCTTCAAAGATACTAAAAAGTTTGTGGGTTATCGCCATGTTTTTATCCATTTGTAATGCTACTAATTTGATACAGATTTTTATATTACGAATTATATTTTAGGTGTTGATTGCCAATAATGGTATCGCAGCAGTTAAATGTATGCGATCGATTCGACGCTGGTCGTACGAGATGTTCAAAAACGAGAGAGCTATACGTTTCGTGGTGATGGTTACTCCGGAAGATTTGAAGGCGAACGCGGAGTACATTAAAATGGCAGACCAGTACGTGCCTGTACCGGGTGGGACCAACAACAATAATTATGCTAACGTGGAATTGATCGTCGATATCGCAATACGTACTCAAGTTCAAGCAGTTTGGGCCGGATGGGGTCACGCTTCAGAAAATCCTAAACTTCCGGAACTACTCCATAAAAATAATATCTGCTTTATTGGTATAAATAACATTTCAAAAATCGAATTAATAAATTAAAGAAATTAAAGAAAACCAAAGAAATATACGAATGATAAGAATGAAGAATTAAGATCAAATTATCGTGATAACTTTTCACAGACTTTTAATATTTACGTATTTTCAAGCTGATGCGATTTTACATTTTTACATTTTTCGGTAGGACCGTCTGAGAAAGCTATGTGGGCTTTGGGTGATAAAATTGCATCTAGTATAGTCGCTCAAACCGCGGATGTACCAACGCTCCCCTGGTCAGGATCAGAATTGACAGCGCAATACAGCGGGAAAAAAATCAAGATATCATCAGAACTTTTCAAAAAAGGATGCGTTGCCACCGTAGAAGAATGTCTAGCAGCGGCTAACAAGATCGGCTTTCCGGTTATGGTGAAGGCGAGCGAAGGTGGTGGTGGTAAAGGAATAAGAAAAGTCGAAAATGCCGAGGAATTGCCCGCTTTATTTAGGTAAAACTCCAAAGTTCTGTCTAAAAAAAAAAAAGAGGACTTTTATTACATGTATAATCCATTTTTATCGTAAGAATTTCTAACATTTAGGCAGGTACAGATCGAAATACCCGGTTCACCGATATTTATTATGAAACTAGCCAAATGCGCTCGTCACTTGGAAGTGCAATTACTAGCCGACAATTATGGTAATGCAATATCATTGTTCGGACGCGACTGCTCTATCCAGAGGAGACATCAAAAAATTATTGAAGAAGCACCTGCCGTGATTGCTAAACCAGAGGTTTTCGAAGAAATGGAAAAAGTAAATATTACAATAATTATACTCTTGACAACGTGTTATTGATTACGTTATTAACTGTTTATTATCGGACAACAGGCCGCTGTAAGATTAGCAAAAATGGTGGGATATGTTAGCGCAGGGACCGTCGAGTATCTGTACGACACAGCAGGCAGGTATTTTTTCTTAGAATTGAATCCTCGTCTTCAAGTGGAGCATCCTTGTACCGAGATGGTATCGGATGTGAATCTACCAGCCGCCCAACTACAGATAGCGATGGGCTTACCATTACATCACATCAAAGATATACGTCTTTTATATGGTGAGAGTCCGTGGGGCGATAATCCAATTGATTTTGACCAGCCTCGTCATAAGCCTCAACCGTGGGGCCACGTTATCGCAGCTAGAATCACCAGTGAAAATCCTGACGAAGGTAAAATAACTTTCTATCGTAAAAGATTTAATTTTTTTCTGGAAATCATATATCTCACTTGAATTTTAGGCTTCAAGCCGAGTTCTGGCACGGTGCAAGAGTTGAATTTTCGATCATCCAAAAATGTTTGGGGCTATTTCTCAGTTGGAGCTTCAGGAGGACTTCATGAATTTGCGGATTCTCAATTTGGTCATTGTTTTTCGTGGGGTGAGGACCGTAATCAGGCTAGAGAAAATTTAGTCGTGGCTCTAAAAGAATTGAGCATCAGAGGCGATTTTAGAACAACAGTTGAGTACCTCATCACATTGCTGGAGACTGAATCTTTTCTACAGAATAACATAGATACTGCTTGGCTCGATTTGCTGATCGCCGAACGTGTCCGAAGCGACAAACCAGATATTATGTTGGCTGTTACGTGTGGAGCACTTCACATTGCTGATAGAGCGATCACAGCTGCTTTTACTGGCTTTCAAACTGCCTTGGAGAAAGGCCAAATACAAGCTAGCAATGATTTAGATAACGTTATTGATGTAAGTTCCTGTTCTATTAATGTTATTTGAATAATACTATGCAAGATGTGCTTTTTCGAATTATTTTGGAATTGATTTTATGGTATATGTTGTTGACTATACTTTCGTTTTCTTCTACTATATTATGTATTGCAGGTAGAGCTTATTAACGACGGATACAAATATAAAGTACAGGCTGCCAAATCTGGTCCCAATACCTACTTTCTCGTGATGAACGGCTCCTACAAAGAAATTGAAATCCATCGCATGTCGGACGGAGGATTGCTGCTTTCGTTGGATGGTGCCAGTTTTACGACTTACATGCGCGAAGAGGTGGATCGTTATAGGATTGTAATTGGAAACCAGACATGTATTTTCGAGAAAGATAACGATCCGTCCTTACTGAGATCACCGTCGGCCGGCAAATTAATCAATTTCTTGGTCGAAGATGGGGGTCATGTTGGTATTGGTCAGGCATACGCTGAAATTGAAGTAATGAAGATGGTCATGACTGTTACCGCCAGCGAGGCGGGAAGTGTTTTTTATGTGAAGAGACCTGGTGCTATATTAGAAGCCGGTACATTGATTGCGCATCTCGAGTTGGATGATCCGTCATTGGTTACAAAAGCGCAAGAATACACAGGACAATTTCCTGCGGCAGTAGCCTCGGCTATACCGGAAAAACTGAATCATCTTCACACCAAGTATCGAAATGCTTTGGAAAATACATTGGCTGGCTACTGCCTACCCGATCCATACCATTTGCCACGTTTACGTGAGCTAATCGAAAAGTTTATGTTCTCGTTACGCGATCCTAACTTGCCGTTGTTGGAATTGCAAGAGGTGATTGCGACGATATCCGGTAGGATCCCTGTCTCGGTAGAGAAAAAAATTCGCAAATTGATGTCTTTGTACGAGCGAAACATTACATCCATATTAGCTCAATTTCCCAGTCAACAGATCGCCGCTGTAATTGATGGACACGCGGCGACCTTGTCCAAAAGAGCTGAGCGAGACGTGTTCTTTCTGACTACTCAAGCTATCGTGCAATTGGTACAAAGATACCGGAACGGTATACGCGGTAGAATGAAGACCGCCGTGCATGAACTTCTCCGACAGTATTATACGGTCGAGAGCCAATTCCAACAAGGTCATTATGATAAATGTGTTTCTGCACTGATAGAAAAGTACAAGGATGATGTAACTACTGTAACTGGTATGATCTTCAGTCACAATCAAGTGACGAAGAAGAACGTCTTAGTTACTATGTTGATCGATCATCTGTGGGCTAACGAACCCGGTCTCACGGACGAGCTATCGAGTACGCTGACAGAATTAACCAGTCTGAATCGTACGGAGCACAGTCGCGTTGCATTGAGAGCTAGGCAGGTGTTAATCGCTGCCCATCAACCTGCATATGAGCTCAGGCATAATCAGATGGAATCTATATTTCTTTCTGCGGTGGATATGTATGGGCACGACTTCCATCCAGAAAATCTACAGAAACTCATTCTCTCCGAAACATCCATCTTCGATATACTTCATGACTTCTTCTATCATTCCAATCGCGCGGTATGCAACGCAGCCTTGGAAGTCTACGTAAGACGAGCTTATATCAGTTATGAACTGACGTGTTTGCAACACTTGGAGCTGTCTGGCGAGATCCCGTTGGTGTATTTCCAATTCGTTTTACCCAGCAATCATCCTAATCGTCAGAATCAATCTCTAGTGGATCACAGAGCTGGCGCGATGGCGGCCTTTCAGGATCTCGATCATTTTAGTCAGTATGCGGACGAGATTTTGGATCTGCTGGAGGATCTATCGAGTCCCACGCCGGTAGTATCTGCGAAATTGTTGGAGGCGGTGGAAGCCGCCGGTAGCGAATCACGGCACAGTACATCGATCAATGTCTCTTTGAGTGCGGCTGAGACGACAGCTACGACGACAACGGCAACTACTAACAATAAATCTGCAGAGCCAATTCACATATTGAGCATCGCAGTCAAGGAGAATGGCACTGAGGATGACGCTACTATGGCCAGAATGTTTGGAAATTGGTGTGCGAACAACAAAGATGAGTTGATATCCCGTGGCATCCGAAGAGTTACGTTTGCCGCACTCAAGAAGAGGCAGTTCCCTAAGTTTTTCACCTTCCGTCAGCGAGAGGGCTTCGTCGAAGACAGAATTTACCGGCATCTCGAGCCTGGTTGCGCCTTCCAATTGGAATTGAATCGTATGCGAACGTACGATCTCGAGGCACTTCCAACATCCAATCAAAAGATGCATCTATATCTCGGGCAAGCCAAGGTTGCTAAGGGTCAGCAAGTAACGGATTATCGCTTTTTCATTCGCTCGATTATACGACATTCCGACCTAATCACGAAGGAGGCTAGCTTCGATTATCTTCATAACGAGGGCGAGCGTGTTTTGCTCGAGGCCATGGACGAGCTGGAGGTTGCGTTCTCGCATCCTCTTGCTAAACGCACCGAGTGCAATCACATTTTCTTGAACTTTGTACCCACAGTCATTATGGATCCCAGCAGAATAGAAGAGAGTGTGACGAGCATGGTGCTACGATACGGGCCAAGATTATGGAAGTTGCACGTCCGACAGGCAGAGATAAAGATGACTATACGGCCTGCACCAGGTAAACCGACCTCCAACGTACGTCTCTGTATCGCCAATGACAGTGGATACAGCATCGACTTGCACTTATACACGGAAGCTACCGACCCCAAGACAGGTATCATTCGCTTTGAGTCTTATCCGCCTACTGTAACAAACGGGGCCAATTGGAGACCGGGTCCTATGCATGGACTACCGATCTCCACGCCATATCTGACCAAAGATTATCTCCAAGCGAAGAGATTTCAGGCGCAAAGTGCTGGCACGACTTACGTGTACGATTTGCCGGATATGTTTCGGCAACAGCTCGAGAAACTATGGCAGAGATACATTGAGGAGACGCCGCCGAGCGAGGGTCAAAATCCGATTACGACTCCTAATCCAGTGATGGATATTGTGGAATTAGTATTGGAAGGGGAACAATTGGTCGAGCAGAAACGTCTACCGGGCGAAAACGACGTTGGCATGGTCGCGTGGCAATTGACTCTATATACTCCGGAATATCCATTTGGCAGGGACATTATACTTATTGCCAACGATTTAACGTATATGATAGGCTCATTCGGAACGCGCGAGGATCTTGTGTTTTGTAGAGCTTCCGAGAGAGCGAGACAGCTTGGATGTCCACGTATATACTTTTCCGCTAATTCTGGAGCACGTCTTGGTCTAGCCGAAGAGGTGAAGGCTCTTTTCAGAATCGCGTGGGAAGACGAGAACGAGCCGGAAAAGGGCTTCAAATATATATATCTCACGCCGGACGATTACGCGCGCTTGGCGCCCCTCAACTCGGTGAAGGCATCGTTGATCGAGGACCCCGCGGGAGAATCACGTTACAAAATCACGGACATCATTGGCAAAGATGATAATCTGGGGGTAGAGAATTTAAAGTATGCCGGTCTAATCGCTGGGGAAACGTCAAAAGCATACAACGAGACGATCACAATCTCTATAGTGTCATGCCGTACGATCGGTATCGGCGCCTACTTGGTACGCCTTGGTCAAAGAATAATTCAGATTGAGAATTCGCACATTATTTTAACTGGTTATAGAGCATTAAATACTGTACTGGGTCGCGAAGTTTACGCGAGCAACAATCAACTGGGCGGTACGCAGATTATGCATAACAATGGAGTGTCTCACGCGACCGACGATCGGGACTTGGACGGGGTGGCGACTGTTCTAAAGTGGCTAAGTTACTTCCCTAAAAATAAAGGTGCCCCATTGCCGATACTGTCACCCATCACGGATCCAATCGACCGAGAGATTGGATACGTGCCTACAAAAGCAGCTTATGATCCAAGATGGATGCTGGAAGGCAGAAATTGTATCGAGTCGAACGTTTGGGAAAGTGGTTTCTTCGATAGAGGCTCGTGGCATGTGAGTTCTTTCTGTCTTACAACAACCTTAATAAAAATTTTTCTTATTAAAATTCTGTGTAAAATTTTTAGAATTTTTATATAAATTTCAAAATTTTTTAGAATCTATGGTCTAATTTTTTAGAAAATTCTGATTTTTTGTACAAATTGAAATACTTTTAAGAAATATTGAGAAAATCTACATTTTTAAAAATAATTATACAGGATATTTTAGGATCTTAGGGACGAACTGTAGGAAATATACACTCTACCAATTGGTTGCGTAGTAATATTGCGTGCGTCATCTAACAGTGTTAGTCCAAGCTTTTATTTATTTTTATGTTTTTATAAGAACAAATTCATAGGGTGTAGAATAATAATATTGTTAAATATTAAAAGCAACTGGACGAATAACTCCTTACAAATGTGTTGAATAGAGGACAGAATTTCCTTAGTAAAAGTTGATTTTTTTGGTGAGATTTATCATCCTTCGAAATTCAACCCTACATATGTGAATTTTGAAATATTTTAAGATTTCTAAGATTTATCATAGTTTGTAATTTTCAAAGGAAACTTATAAAATTTGCAGAAGTTTAAGAGATATTTTTCAAACATTTTCATAAATTTCAAACATAAAAAATTCTTAAAAAGTATAAGAATTTTTTATTAGAGGATTTAGCAGTGTGTATATTGTTAACTTGCTTTTGTTTTTATAAAACAGGAAATAATGAGACCATGGGCACAAACAGTAGTAACGGGACGAGCTAGGCTCGGTGGCATACCATGTGGCATTATCGCTGTCGAAACGAGGACCGTCGAGCTGCATTTGCCAGCTGACCCTGCCAATTTAGATTCGGAAGCTAAAACAATATCTCAAGCAGGACAAGTTTGGTTTCCAGACAGTGCGTACAAAACTGCTCAAGCTATTCAAGATTTCGGAAAAGAGGAGTTGCCACTATTTATCTTCGCTAACTGGAGAGGCTTCTCCGGCGGGATGAAAGGTGAGTTTATCTTATGTTAGATTATCGACCATTGTCCCACAATTTCATTAATTACTTTAATTCAGTATATCTTACTTACAGATATGTACGAACAGATCGTCAAGTTCGGCGCGTATATCGTAGACGGACTGCGGCAATATTGCAAACCAATATTTGTTTACATCCCACCGAATGCAGAACTTAGGGGCGGTGCTTGGGCAGTCGTAGATCCTATGATAAATCCTCGTTTTATGGAGATGTTTGCTGACAATAACAGTAGAGGTGGCATCTTGGAACCCGATGGTACTGTAGAAATCAAATTTCGTAACAAGGACATCGTGAAGACTATGCATAGAGTTGATCTTGTTATAATAAAATTAAAAGTACGTAAGCGCGATGCCTCATCTTTTTATATCAAATTCTTGATATTACATTTATGTAAATGTAACTGTGGGTTTTTAGGAAAAATTGTCAACAGTAAACACGGCGGAAGAACGAACCGAGATCGAAGCGCAAATTCGCAAACGCGAGCAGATTTTGGAACCAATATACCGTCAAGTCGCCGTTCATTTCGCTGATTTGCACGACACGCCAGAAAGGATGTTCGAAAAGAATACAATTCAGGAGATAATACCGTGGAAAAAAGCGCGTCGGCTATTCTATTGGCGATTACGAAGGCGACTTTTCGAAGAGGAAATTAAAAATGAAATTCTGTCAACGCAGCCTAGTCTCGATGTTAGACAAGTGGAAGCGATGCTTCGACGCTGGTTCATCGAAGATAAGGGAGCAACGGAGTCGTATTTGTGGGATCAAGACGAAGCTGCAACCTGTTGGTTGGAAGCGCAATGTAAAACCGAAGATAGTGTGATATCGCGCAATATAACGTGTGTGAAGAGAGACGCGGTAGTAACGCGTATCAAGGAAGCTTTGGAAATCTGTCCGGAAATAAGATTGAACGCAGTACTGGAAATTGCACACAGATTGCAACCGGCCGAACGAGCAGAATTGCAAAGAACTTTATCACAGTTAGAAGCAACGGGGCAGGAGCATCACAAGGACTCAAGCGTTTCATCCTGAGTGCATTTCGCGTGAACGTACCTGCTCTATGTTATATATATTCATTCCAACTTATTAACATTTAAACGCACACCAATAGTACAATTCATCTTCAAAGACACATAATTATTCATATTAATGCAAATATCTTCTGGTAAGGAATAATAATAACTAAATAGATATTTTGAATAAATAATGTTTCGTAAGACTTAATTTTTTAAAATTTCGATTGTGGAATGTGAATATAACCATCGCCTCTTTAATATTAAACATTGAGGTATTTCGACGATTTAAATTTTAACAAATTTTATTTAAAAATTGATGTAAAAAAATTTAAAGTACATTAGAGAAGATAGTGTCTGATTAGCTTGTTAAATAATTTTTTCATAATCTCTAATGCAAAGCGTTCATATATTTAAAGATATTTAAGAAAAAAATATAAAATTGTGTCAATGTCATTCTGACTATTTATAGATTATAATTGTATCTGGGAATACAAGATTTATACCTAAGATATCGCATGTTCCTTCAGCTACGAATTTTTTTTGAAATTCTGATTTTTTTCGTAGAAGAACTTGCTGGAAGATTTCTTTATTGTCTATTGAATTATCAGGAATTGAACATTTTTATTCAAAAACTGTAAATTTAAAAATTTGTATATTATAGCAAATTAATATGAACATTAACCCAAAAATCAAGAACTAATAACACAGGCTCACAAAAAAAAGTATCCTCTGGTGGAAACTCAGCTATTCTTATGTATTTTTATGTCAGATTCGTATTCAACGATTTAAAATACATAAAGTGTGCCTTCCAACAAGCGACACAGTACAACATAGTGATCATCTCATTCTTGTTTAAAATTGGCGAACAACAAGAACGTACTGATACACTGTGTCACACCGTGTCATCTGTGTCGCTTGTTGGAAGACACCCAAGAATAGCTGGGTTTCCACCAGAATACAGAATACTTTTTTTTGTGGGCCTAATTTATAACATATCATCTTAGCATATCTTAATTTTCATTATTCTACAATCTCTTGATTAATGTTTGATTAGCAAAATTCGCAAGTTCGGGACTAAATCATGTATCCGAAAGAATATGTTGTAATTTATTAAATGTGCGATATTCTGTATATAATTATATATATACATACATGCGCGCATATAAATATATAAAATGTATATTTTTCATAGAAAAAAAACATTGTAGAAAGCTTTAATGTTATGATGATATGCTCGCGCAACTGCCGCATTTAAATAACATAATCTCACGACAGGCGTGAAAATGTACAGTGTAGTTTTTTTCTCTATTAATTTCTTTTCTCTACGTTTTTCGGAAAAAATATAAATATTTTGTTTTTTAAACATTATTATATATTCTTTATAAAAAGTGCTATTGGAGCACTGAAATTAAAATTTATTTATTGTAACAGATAACTCATGGAATTGCATGTATTTAACTTATGACGTTTATTCGGTCATAAATCAAAAGTGCAAATCCATCTAAACCGATACTGGATGGTAATGTGTAAAATTTGTGTGAATTATTAATAATCTGTATTTATTGATGATTCTAAGGAATTATGATCTGTAATTGTCAATTATTGTTACAATAATAATATGTAAAAATTTTACACATTACCATCCAGTGTTACATTAGCTAGTATTTTTTATTTATGATTTATTTCTTTGAAGCCTTATTATTGATATATAGGAATTGTTTATTCGGTCTAATCGACTTCGCACGCATTTTTTTTGATAATATTCACAGCGCGTTTTATGAGAAACATATACATACACTCTCTCTCCTAAAAGCTTTTATATATTTTATACAATTCTTTTGTATAATTATTATTCTATTATATATGTAGACTGACATAGGTACATTCAAAAAAATACTTTATAAAAAATATCTTTAAAAAATTGATTTTGACTTAATGTATGTATGTATGCATCGTCTAAAATAAGTAATAAAAAAAAAGACATGACTAATGCTAAAAGAAAGTGCCAGATACTATAAGAATAAAAAAGTTCAATAATGCATGAGTTTATTATACATACGGATGTAAAAATCTAAGAAATAATTTTATTCACGAAAAAGTACAAGGCTGCTCTTCAAAATAGCAAGAAAATAAATTGCGAGTGTGAGAAGAATCTATTCCTCGCGGCAAAGCTATAAATATATTTTTCACATTAATGCAAATTAAAAAATTTTTAGTTTTTATACATAACCGCGAGGAAGAGAAAAGAGAGAGAATGTATCCTTCATCATTTATGTAAAAGAATATGTATAAAGTTAAATTAAATATAAATATAACTAATAAAAATGCAGTGAAATTGCCTTGTTGATATTTCCACACGAACATCGCGATAATGTCTAATATAATATAAATTTGCTAGTAGAAGCACTATGAATAGTATAAATCCTGCTGGATAAAGCGAGATGACTAAGAGTGTCCGGAATAAATGCCATACCGTAGAATGTCTTGCGTTTGAATCTTTACAAAGATATCAACGGCACACAGAATAAAAAAACATACCTGCAATGTATTACTCTTTTTAAAAATGCCTTTGTTAAATTTATATTGTCCCGTATAATATATTTGTACAGTTAGGGAAAAAACCCAGATAGCCAAGCGGGACTTCGCATATTGAGCAAACTATTATGTATTATAATTTAATCTTGACCTCATTTTAAGAATATCTTCTCAAGATCAACCAAGGTCATCTCTTTTCCCTTTGAAACTACAACTTTGTTATTTTGACACGTTTTCTCTAAAATTCTACGATTTCTAAATATTTGATTGCCAGATATAAAATGGGACACCCTGTATACACATATAATTTATATCATGTAATTAATATAGTTATATATACGTATACACACACAAATATATAAAATGTATATTTATTTTCAACGAAAAACATTATAGAAGACTTTAACATTGTAAACTACGTACTGCGCAACTGCCGCAAATATTATTACGACAAATGTATACATTTTATGTAGAACGTTAATTCTTTTATCTCTACATCAATTTCTTTTTTTATGTTTTAAGGAAGATGTATATATATATTCTTTTCATTCTTGAAACATTATCACATTCTTCATAAAAAGTGCCATCAAAGCACTGGAATTAAAATTTGGTTTTGTTTATAACAGACAACTTATAGAATCATATGCACTTATACGTTCATTTGATCTACATCACACGCATTCTTTGAGACAATATCCACATTTCTATTATGAGAAACGCACACACACTCTCCTTTTGTATATTTTATACAATTCTATTGTATTAAATTTACTGTTCTATTATTTAAACTATAAATTTACAACCGAAAGAATACGTTATATAAAATTATAAAAATTCATGTAATTCTCAAATCTACATAGCGGAGATCTTCAAAAAACTGGTATTTGACTCCGATGTACATCTGTTAAATCATCATCTAAAGTAAGTAATACCATAAAAGAAAAGAACATAGCTAATGCCGAAAGAAAGTGCCAGATGTCATGAGAATCAAAAAAGTTCAATAATGCACAAGGTTTATTATATAAGCGGGATTGAGCTGGTGTAAGTGCCCAAGAAATAGTTTTATTCACGAAGAAGTACAGTGCTGCTCCCCAAAACAGCATGGATAAGAAGATATAAATAGCAGGTGTAGGTAGAATTTTTTCCCTGTGGCAAAGCTAGAAATAAGATTTTTCATATTAATGCAAATTAAAGAATTCTTACACAGCTACAAAAAAGAGAAAATTGTACATACCTTCATCATTATGTAAAAGAATGTGTATAAAATTAAATTGGACATCAATATAGCTAATAAAAATGTAGCGAAGTTGCCTCGCTGATACATATTACCAAATACCGCAAGTCCAACGTTACATAAATTCGCCAGTACGAGCATTATAAATCTTGCGGGATAAAGTGGCCGGAGTAGGTGCCATATGCCGCAGCGCGCCTCATGTTTGAATCTCTGCAAGATATAATTGGAGAATGTGTGTCACGATGATACGGTAAAATCAAAGAGATACCATACCTGTATCATTCTTTTAAAAACGCCTCTGTCAAATTTGCATCGACCCATATAATATATTTGTACAGTCAAAAAGAAGCATATTAATAAATGCAGGATGGAAAATATTATCAAAAAGGATTTAGAACCATTTAGAACTCCAATCAATCCTGCGAATATTATAACAGCTAACATTCCAAATGTTACCGGTGCTCTAGCGTTTATATCGGGATGACGATTTTGATAAATCTTGATCATACAGAGTACCGCGATTACGTACATAAAGCTGGTGTCTAAAAATTAAATAATAATATATAACATAGAAGACAATACGTTTTGTTTGTAATAACTTACCGAATTGAAAATTGCTACGGCTAGGGCATACGTGGTAACTCGCCGACAATATACCTTCCATTATTAATGCAGTGCCCATTGCATAAAATAAGCCATAATGTTGTGGTATGCCGTAGCATTTAATTTTCTCTTTGTCAGGTTCGTTGTGCTCTCGAGAATAAGTTAAAAAGATAAATAGTAAACCCAGCATAACGTATCCAAAATTTGAAAATAGGTGATTGAAGTCGGACAACAAACCCAGGGGATGAGCACATAGAAAATTGTAATAGCACATGTCTTGATTTCCAGTTGTGTGAAGTACGCGCTGATACGTCACCGCCAATTGTACAACTGGCAGTGTATAGAATATTGCGACAGTTGCCAAGTAATATAAATATAAACGAGATTTATGTCGTAATATCCTTGGTTCCTTGCGAGCGAGATCACAGACCGAGAGAATGACCTTTGTTCGTATTACATCTTTATCAGAGAGAGCATCTTCCATTAGATCTATATCGTCCTCATCTAGAGATGAATCTTCCTCTGTAGAATTCCATTGTTTCGGACTATTCTGACAAAATATTTAATATTACAAACATTAAAATTATTATAAACATACTTTGCAAAAGGCATAAAACATGAACGACTATGCACAGGATAAGGCATATTTTTATTTTATTTTATTAATGAACTACAAATTTCCTTTAAAATTTTAAAACTTTTGTCCAAAACATTTTTTATATTTTTTCTTTCTTAATTTTTAAGATATTTACTTATTACATTTTATGTGTCTCATTCTGTACATGAAATATTAATCCAGTATTATTAGTTACCTCTTCTACCACTGATGGACTCGGTACGTGTTCGTTAAAATCTTGGTTTTGGTCATTTATCGGGTCTTGTGTCGCAAGTTTTTTACTCTCTCTAATATTGAACACTATTACAGCCGTTATATAAACAATACAAAATCCTAATATAATTGCTGCTGCTGACATCGATGCAACAACATAATCCCGTTTGCTAATAGTTGGATTTAAAATTAATGTAACATTTTTAGTACGAAGAGGATTACTATTAGACAACCCATTGCAGTCAGTGTCCTCCCCTTTGACAACAAGTATAACGAAAAATCCTAATGGATAAGCTTCTCTCTGAAACAAATATTGTAAGTTTCATGTTGTAATACTGTTGCATTAGAATAGCATATATTATAACAACTTTATTGGAATTATATATGCAGATTGGAACGCAGTAATCTAACGATTTTCGATTAATTTTAAATTAAATAACAATATGAAATGTAACTTAAATATTACTTTCTTATTATATGTATAATACAAAATAATGGAATATGCCAATCAGTTGCAAGAGCTCCTCACCAAGCACTCAATGAGCAGCCATAGTACTGAATACATCCAAAGCAGCTTAATAAGTGCTCAGTGATTCTTTAACATAATTAGTTGCTGCTTTTAGTTCTTCACTGAATCACTGTAAAAACCAATCATAATAAAGAATGATTAAGCGTTCACTGAGCTGTTTGCTGTCAGCTAAATGCAGTTATTATCCAACTTACACAAATATATTATTAAGTTATTTTGTATATTGTTATATTATATATACTTAGTTTGTGTATTATTTTATTTAAAAAATCGTTAGATTTTCATAGTCCAACCTATATAAAATCTATCAATCACATTATCTGGAAAATTATTATAGTGCAACTTACCGGTACTGTAATACCTCCTCTTCTACTTACAGTCTGCCAGTGTCCAGAAAACTCAATGTTTCGTTCTAAATCAAATACAGGACACTGGAAAGGAAAGATACAGATTTGTAAGTATTGATTCTATTAAGAACTGTAACATAATGCCTTACCGATGTATTCTGTACAGAAACAGTCATACAGATGTCATTATCTGATTCAACACGAACAATGACTGAGGAATTCTCCTGCTTTGAGAAGATGTAGCCATAATATATAGGTTCGGATGGAGAAATTTGTACTTCAACTTTATTTCCAGAACTACAAAAGATTAAATGTAAAAATTTATATATGCAAGTGTATTTTTGATATTTTTTTAAATAATTTTGTACCTGTATGGCAATACATACCTCAAATAAAAATCTGTGACTTCCACCACACTAATAGAAAAAGTGATATTTTCATGACTGGCTGTGGAGATACCGACAATAACATATTCGTCATCATTTTGTGCGTATCGATAATACTTTGTGGAGCACAAAGTACGACTAGTTTTATTATATATCACAGTATCTAAATCCGCACTGTTGACAAGCAAAGGTATTTGCCAAGACAGAATACCCGTTGTTTGACGTACTACTATTATCAATGGCAAACTATGAGTCGCATTGCTTTCTATTGTAATCCTTGCAGTTTCTAGAGTTACCTACAAATATATCATTAATTTGTTAATATCTGTAAGTAATAGAACTTTTTTGAAGCTTTACCTTATTTTTTTTTCAGTAACTAAAAATATGTAATAATTATCAGTCAGATGTTAAGAAACAGAAATCGTGTAGCACTATAAGTAAAAACAGAATAGGAGATATATACTCAATAAATTAGTTTCATCAGAACTTACATTGCTCGCAGGATACAAAAAAACATATTCAACTGTAGCATTTATGGTTTTATTATAAGTATGTTCATAATTAGCTTCTATAACAATTGGAGAAAATGATGGAGATGATAAAGAAATCATAGCTCTCACATCAAGAAATAACAATACAGTAATCAATCTTAAAGTGTTTTGTATCTCCATTGCTAGAAAAGAGACCAAATAATTTGAACAAATTTTGCTCGAAAAGAAATCAAACATATTTAAGTTACAAATAAATTTAATAAACGTTTGTAGTACCTTCGTAATAATAATTTATATAAATTTATAAACAAGACAATTATACAATTTAACTACAACTAAAAAAATCAATAAAATTGGGTTTATTTGACGAGTTTTTGCATGAAACGAAGGAATTTGATAGAAATAAGTATCACTCTGTTCCAAGAATCAAAATATTAAATATTAAAGTCGACGACTTTTGTGGTTAAGAAATCTGTCAAAGCTACAAGGATAATTGCGAATTTGCGATGCGACTATTGTACACCCAATACATGCACTTTAGGTCTGTTCTTTACTCCTCCTGCATTGTCTGAACTGGTGCACACCTTTGACTAGTCAAAGGAAATGACCAATCATAGTTAAATGAAAGAGGAGTAATCGATTATGATTGCTTAATTTCTTATAAATTTCGCGGCATAAATTAATAGATTACGGTCAGTATAAATGTCAATTTATCTGCCATAAAAGAGAATCGATTCTCTCTAAAAAAAAAAAAGGGGGAGAGAATCGATTATATCCTCGGCTAAAATTCAAAATATCGACTCTCAAAAATCGGAAAGAATGGACGCATTCTGCGGATTCAACAGTTGAATAGGTGCATCCAGAAGCACGACCGCTCACTAAGCGCTCAATGAGCTTTTTTATCTGATTGGCATATTCTATTAGATCTAAATATATAAACCAAACAGGTACAAGAGCTCACTGAGCGCTCAATGAGCGGTCGTGCTTCTGGATGCACCTAATGAGTGCTTGATATTGGTATATTCTTCTTGATCTAAGGATCTGATTGGATGATCCAAAAGGAAACACCAATAGCAGCAAGCGCTCACTAAACTGTTGAGTTCACCGAATGCGCCTAATTTCGCATCACTGAACGCGAGGTAAATAATGGCGGAACTGTGTATTGTTATTACGTGTAGACGATAATGGTTATTTGTATCTTGGCACGTAAACGTACGAGGTATCGATTCTATTTGAAAGGATGCATCAGTTAAGACGCGTTTTCGCCACGTCGCAAACGTGAGGCTACGCCCGCGGTGCGAGAACGCGCAAGAATTCCCCCTCGAAGAGAGAGAGAGAGAGAGAGAGATAGAGAGACTTGCGGTTGTGTCGTAATTCGGAGTGAACAGCGACATACCCACCGCGACGTTTCCCAACGTTTCCTGACGTTTACGATACACCCGTTTCGCTTCCCAAGTTCCCACCCGTAAAACGGGCAGAATGAGCTGCGGATTCGTCCGGCGACATGAACGGTTTAGGAGATATTTTTGATAACGCTCCCGTTTCCCCCTGTGATGTAAGGAGATCTTGACGTACGTGGTGCTCGCCTACCGTACGTGCGTGTTAACTTGTGCCTGACGGAGTACTCGAGAGATTTTGTTATTCATCATGGTACACGGCAATATACCGAGCGTATATAAATATAACTTTTGGGCGGAGAGGCCCGGGGACGCGCACGAGCCCTCAGTGGTTGAACTCACGTGCCTGATGCCAAACGGTGTTGTCATACCGTTTGAGATCAATCGCAATATTACCTTAGATCAGATCAAGGAGGTGAGTATTTTGTCTATACAATGTATCTAATGGTGAATTCAGTCACTGGCATTATACTTTATGATTATACATTAAAGTCTGCTTTCATGTAAAATATCTAAATGCGATGGTGAATAATAACAAACAATTGAATAATGCACGTATATATTCTGTTAAAGAACGTGACAATATCTCCAAACAGCAAGTTGTCCACAGATTGCTGTCAATTTATTTGCTTAAGTTGTCTCCAATACTTAAAAAAACCAACTTCTGATTTTGTTTATTGAATTGCTGATTATTATTTTATTAATTGTTTAAAATGTTTATGTGCTTTTATATTTAACTATGTTAATATTATGTATAGCAACTTTCAGTATACTAATCATGTGTAATGCAGTGACTGAATTTGCTATAAAGTCTGTTGTTTATCGCTGTAGTGGACTGTACTAACTTTCTTGCTTTTGCCAAATGTTAAATATATATACATATAAAATTTTAAGTACAATGAGTAGGTACATTACTTCAGTTATAAAGAACAGACCTCCAAGGAGAACAGCATTCTCTTTCTTGTTCTTTAATCCTTTAACTGTACCAGTGGAATATATATTTGCAAGGCGATTGATATATTAGATACACGACTTGAACATAAAAAATATGAAAGATATGATTACATTTGCATCTTAGGATATATTCTAGTTAATTGCTCACAATGCTCATTTATTTTTATTTAATCATAAGGACATAATAACATCAATAAATGTTGATACCAGATGTTTATTTATTATTCAAGTAACATGAGGATACATGCAATCTTGTATTTAAATAACATAAATACCTGGATTCTTTTATTGTATTGAGTGAGTGCAAAAGTTGTATCAAGTTACAAAAAAATTTGTATGTAAATTCAGAATATATACTTTATTCAAATTTACAATTATATTATTTGATGAAGTAAAATTTTAGCTTTAAGAATCTGTTTTTTTTTTATACAATGATTTAACGGAGTTATGAGCAATCAAAGTGAAAATGTTCTTTTACTGACTTTCAAAGTCATCATCTTGTATGTCAAGGTCAAGGTGTTTGGAGATTGTTCCTCTTCCATTTTTATGTTAAAAATAAAAATAACAGGACGTCACATGACCATGATTTTTTTTAAACAAATGTTATCATAAGGTCATAATTCTAAACATTTGAAAAGTTTTAACCATCAGATAAACACCATAGATACTAAATGCTATAATACAGATGGTACTGTAACTTTCAAGCCTTACAACTCAAAAAATAGTCAATGGAAGAATATTTTGCTTCAGTGTTTTGAAAAGTTCTTGATATGTATAAGCTACAAGAATGTGCATTGAGAATTTCTATTTAAAAAAATCTATTTGATCTTGATCTAACTTTGGTGACGCCAATGTCGAAATGAGAAAGAGATTAGTAAAAAGATCTTTTTAAATCCTACAATTTTTGTTTAAAACATTTTTCTGTAAAACTTATATTTTTAAAAATATGCTAGTACTTTTGTCCCATTCTGTATGCATGTGTATATGCAGATTGAATCTTTATGACCAACATTGAAATGAATTATGACAACTGAGAAAAGGGTAAGAGACCATATGTATGAGAAAGTGAAATATTCATCTCCCATGATAAAATGTTGATGCAGCTATTAAGATTCATCTGTATATAGTGAAATAACAATCATATACATAAACATTATGTTTCTGATGAAAATTGTCTCATATTCTTGTCTAATATTTAATAAATAATAAGGATGAAATGACTGCAATAGCTACAAGTATGTTGCGTGGAACACATCTTCAGCTATATAATATAAAAATAAAACGTATATTTATCTAATAACTACAAATATACTTCAGCACACATATTGTAATAAAAACACTAAAAAATAATTTTATATTGATTTAAATTTGTAATTATTTATATATATAATAAGGTGAGCACAAAAGTCAATGCATATGAAATATTCCAATATTGTACAGTTAAAGGATTGCTATGTAATCGTTGCAAAAATATAAATTGACGGATACTTAACAGGATCTGTGGGATGAGGCTAGTAAATATCCTCTTCATGGAACATTGAAAGACGCGCCGTCATATGTATTTTCGTGTATTAATTCGAACGCAGAGATAGAAGAATTGCGGGATGAAACGAGACGTCTCTGTGATATAAAACCTTTTTGTTCGGTATTAAAAGTTATAGAACGGGAAGGTATAAAAAGTGATAGGAATTTAGATTCGCAAATTGGTGTCCTAATCGGTAAGGGATTGCACGAGTTCACTGCCCTGAAGAATTCTGAGGTCAACGACTTCAGATGGAAGATGCGGCTCCTGGGAGACGATGTAGCGTTAAGTAGACAGAAAAGATGCTGGACGGAAAAAGTGCATTATCAGTTTCCTTCTAGGATAGCGCCGACGTCTACCGTACCTAAAAATATTGAGAGCCGTTTAAAGGACGGCAATATCGTCTTATTTACTAAATTCGAAAAGTCAGAGGTAAGGCAAAATTATCGCTATCGAAGGAAAAAATATCATTCAAATAAATTCTCAAATAAAAATTAATATTGTTTTGTAGGTTACATTTACCTTTCAAATAGTACATACTACTACACCTCCTGAACTGATCGAGGCAATCCTGAACAAAAGGGCAAATATTCTTAAAACTCGCGGCGAACAACCAAACGATTTTACGTTAAAGGTTTGCGGACAGGAAGAGTATTTAATCGGCGATAATATTCCGCTTATACAATTTGGTTATATTCAAGATTGTCTAGCGAAAGACGTCATGCCTACGCTGGTTATGCTCAGCAGACAGAGTGTACCTGTGGACCAAGATAGCGCCTTCGACAATCTGGACGTGGATACGTTGCAACGTACGAAACCATCGTCCTCTACATTAACGTTACGTAAAAAGGGCAAGCATATCTCAGCGTGGAAAATCGAAGAACCTTTTGTTTTCACCGTGAATGGAATTTCTCGCCTTAACTGTGATGCCGCGCATCGTACTGTAGAGGTGTGCCTCAATTTCTTTGATATATTTCTTTAAAATAAGATTATTTGAAATTTGTGTAATTTTTGTTTCTTTTGTGTGTATAGATTGGACTGCAAGCTGGCCTTTTTCACGGTGGAAAATCCCTCTGCGAAAGTCAGAAAACCAAAGAAATTATTGTAAGTGCCGACGGTAGCTGCGAATGGGAAGAAACTCTTAAATTCGACATTAAAGTCAGGGATATACCGAGAATGGCACGGCTGTGCTTTGTATTATATGAAATCAGTAAAACTGCGAAGGGTTTAAAGAGCAGGAGACTGATTAGGGATTCGAAGCAGGAATTTTTCATAAATCCTTTATGTTGGGCGAATACGACGATATACGACTTTAAGTCACAATTAAAAACGGGTGCTATGACATTATATACATGGACATACGCGGAGGATATACAAAATGATGATTTGCTTCATCCCCTTGGAACAGTAGTTTCCAATCCACATATAGATAGAGGAGCTGCTCTCATGTTAACATTTCCAAAGTAATTATTTGTTTTCTTATTTACAAAGTGAGAATACGTTACATTATATCTGTCACTTATTATTTTGTAGTTATGGAAAGGATCAATGTGTCTTATATCCTACTCCGGAAAAAATGGTGGAATATGCCCAAACATTGCGAGAACAATCTAATGAGCGCTTAGTTAAAGATGAATTAAATCAGGAGTCCGATGTTGGTAGTCAACAGTTAGAACAATTGAGATTACTAGCCGACAGGGATCCGCTACACGAATTACATGAACAAGAGAAAAAGACAATGTGGACGTTGAGGCATCATTGTCTTCGTGAAATCCCAACGCTTTTGGCTAAACTGTTACAATGCGTTGAATGGAACGATCATAGGTAAGAAATTAATTCATTAATCGCTTATGAAGTTGTTAAAAAGATAAAAAACAGATTAAAACTCGTGAATCTTTGTAGAGAAGTTGCGGAAGCCACAGCGCTTATACAACAATGGCCAAAACTGCCAGTAGAGAAAGCGTTGGAGTTGTTAGACTATGCTTACGCTGATCAAAACGTTAGAAATTTCGCTGTTCGCTGTTTGAGAGACGTAACAGACGACGATCTCAGTCTCTACCTGTTGCAACTGGCTCAAGTCTTAAAACATGAGAATTATTTGGCATGTCCTTTGACAGAGTTTCTTTTAAAACGGGCACTTAATAATCAGAGGATAGGACACTTTTTATTTTGGCATCTCAGGTTAGACAAAATCTTGCATTTTATTTGCTTATTTATTATGATTTACAGTCTCTTTTGATATTATTACATATATTAATTTATTGTTCCAAAAACAGATTACAATCATCTCATATTATTTTTATTGAAAATTTAATCGTTTAATCAATCAGGCATTTATAAACCGAGGCAACATGTAAAGTGACAATCGAGATTAAATAATGAGTCGACCACTTTACACACTGAAGTCTCATGATTATCTTTATTCCTTGCACTTTTAATTAATTCACTATTCATTTCTTGAAAATTAGGTCAGAAATGCAGGTTGGCGCAGTATCCGTTCGTTTCGGTCTCATATTGGAAGCATATTGCAGAGGAAGCCAACAGCACATGTTATCGTTATTTAAACAGATGAAGTGCTTGGAGAAACTGAAGAGTGTTTCGCAGCAAGTGAAGCTGAAGAAGGATCGTAAGGCGGCTCTTCAGGGTTTTCAGGACATCATCCTGGAACCGCACTGCCAGGAAGCGATATCCGATGTCCTTAATCCCCTTGATCCAAGTTTCAGATGGAATCGCATCAAGTAAGCTTACCATTTTCACTTGTCAAATATATTATTTTTCACATTACCTTTATCATCTTGTTTTCCTTTTATCAGAATCGAAAAATGCCGAGTAATGGACAGCAAAATGCGTCCACTCTGGTTAGTTTTCGAGAATAGTGATCCTTTTGGCGATGATATTTACTTAATTCTCAAACACGGAGATGACTTGAGACAAGACATGTTGACACTCCAGATGCTACGCATTATGGACAAGCTCTGGAAGAAGGAGGGCTTGGATTTACGTATGAATCCATATGGTTGCATATCTACGGAGAATAGAGTCGGGATGATAGAGGTAGTCCTAAATGCGGAGACAATCGCGAATATTCAGAAGGAAAAGGGCACATTTTCTGCTACGGCGGCCTTCAGGTGAGTAATGAAAATACAAAATATCGATATAATTCAACAAATATATATCTGTAAGACTTCACGGTTTTTTGCATTTACAGGAGAGGTTCCTTATTAGCTTGGCTAAAGGATCACAATCATACGGAAGCGGCGTTGAACAAAGCGATCGAGGAATTTACTTTGAGTTGTGCGGGTTATTGCGTAGCGACGTACGTTTTAGGAATAGCTGACAGACATTCTGACAATATAATGGTTAAGAAGACTGGACAACTGTTTCATGTCGATTTTGGTCACATTTTGGGTCACTTTAAGGAGAAATTTGGATTCAGACGTGAACGAGTACCCTTCGTTCTGACCAATGATTTCGTACATGTCATAAATAAAGGTCAAACGAAGAAAGGGCACGCTGCCGAGTTTCAAAGATTTCAGAATCATTGCGAGCAAGCCTTTTTAGTTCTGCGCCAACACGGAGGACTTATATTGTCTCTGTTTGCCATGATGATATCTACCGGTTTGCCTGAACTCTCGTCGGAGAAAGATCTGAATTATCTTAGAGATACCTTGGTATGATAGCCATTTAATTATACATTATATATACAATTAAGTGTAATGATACATTCAAATAATGCATTTAAATACGTTTACAGGTCCTAGAAATGTCTGAAGGCGAGGCACAAAAGCATTTTAGAAGCAAATTCGATGAGGCCCTTTGCAATTCGTGGAAAACGTCGTTGAATTGGGCGTCGCATAATATGTCCAAGAATAACAAGACTACGTGAATAGCAACAATTATCAATAATGTGAAAGATTCTACGCACTTAAAATTACTGTCACATGACGTCATCGAACGTTACATCGCATTATAAAATGTAATGTTAAGACATTGTGACACATTTGACAAGCACATCGCGTTTACTGCTTGTCCGAGGCTGGAGGAGTGCAAAAAAATAATAATGCTGTCGTTTTCGACAGACGTCGTTAGGATTGGAAATCGACGACCGTAACCAGTATTTGAGACTGTATAAAGCGATCATTGCTGCTAATATTAGCGGACTCGTACTATCGAATGATAATTTAGTAAAATGATTTCTCGAGACTCAGATACATTCGTACGGTTTTTTAGAGCTCTACTTTGTGCAGCACAAGCAGTGTCTATGTTCAAGTACTTTTCTTAAGGGGTTAGTGCACCTTGGAGGCCTCAAAATCATACCTTACTTTAGGAGGTAGTAATTAAAAAATATATGATACAAAAAATTTTTTTATATATAAATATATACTTTGTTGCTTATACTTTGATGTACAAATGTCAATATTTTTCATAATTATAAAAACAAAATGGATCATGTAATGAAGGCATCCGCGATGGACAGCAGAATAGGTTCAAAATATGCTGTAGCCAAAAAAATTATTTGTAATCTGCATCAAATTTGCTAGAGAAATACCTAGCAGAATTAAAAAATATTGAAAAATGCGAAAATGGTGAATTCATGAAGAAAGAGGTTCAATTTTCACGTAAAAATTCAACATAAAATATGGATTACAAAAAAAGTATATAAGTTATCGCAAAAACCAAAAATATTTTTTTTAGATAATTCAATTGACAAATAACTCAGTAAAATTTCAAAGCATTTGGATGAAAGTAATAGTTTTGGTTCATCGTTTTTAAAAACACCATTTTGAGAAAAACGAGATTGAAGTTTCGAGTCAAGTTATTTTGTTTATAAAATAATATGACATAATCAACTGTATCTTTGTTAATATTCAGAATTTCGCATTCAAATAAAAAATTTTACATTCTTAAGACCACAAACTCGATTTAAGCAATAAAAGATTTTTCGATTTTTTGAAAGTTTTGAGTGTACTAACCCCTTAATTATAGACGATATTAATTAAACAAGAACCTTCCTAAGTTCTCTATTATTAAAACTTAATTTAAGACATTTAGAATTCCATCGATCGATTTTAAATCTTAAATTGTTAAAATCGATCTTACAATATTGTTTTCATTATTAGACAATTAAACTTTGTTAAGTTGGATATCATTCTAAAATCAACATTTATAATGAAAGCTTGTGATAATACACATGAGAATGTTAATTGTAACAATAAACCGTTAAATATCTCATTATTGTCTCGTTAACATAAAAAACCGACCTTAGTTTACACGAAATAGAGATATTTGCTGTACTCGATTTATCACAAGTATAACACGAAAAGGCATACGTACAACGTTTATTAAAACAGGGTTGTTAGTGATTAAGAAAAATCAGGGAAAGTCAGGAAAAACAAGAAATCAAAGAATTCATTAACCTGAGATAAAAATAAATTACCGTTATACCAATTCTAAATGATTGAGTAGAATTTTGTAAATGTTTTAAAGAAGCATTGTAAATTTTTTTTAGGATTTTTTATTTTGCAGTGAGCATTTATAGAAAACCATTAACGCATATTGTTAAAAAAAAAATTTGCAAAATATATACATTTAGTTTTTTAACATGGCCAGAGACACTACCGCGTCTCCTGATTAATGGCATTTTTATAAATTATTTCTAATTAAAATTGATTAAAGTGATAATTTTAAAGTAAACATTTTTCTTCTATTTCGCTAACAACTCTGTAAAAAAGGCGAAGGGCTCGATGATCATTTGCATAACAGATGATGACGGTTTATTCCGTACCATTAGCGATGACAGTGTGATAACTAAAAGCAATATCTATTTTGCGAAATTACCCAAAACAATACCGACAAATATGTTACGACCAAACCGATCAATTTAGGATCTCAATCGAAGTAATCCAATGTTGCAATTCGATATCTATTACAAAAAATTTCAGCAGTTATACGTGCGAAAAATCAAATTTTATAGTGCAAATAAATATATAGTCTGTTTTCTGTTCCTGCACTAGACTGAATTAGAACTCTCTTTCTCGTTTTCGACAAATATCAAACATATACCTATCTCACAAAACCTTTGGAAAATGTTAAAAGTTGAAATTGGGTACACAGTTAAGTTTGTATTGTAAAACTTGATTCGTCGCACGTACAATCGCGCCTTAGACTCGCACTGGTTATTGTATCGTACAATCGCGCCTTAGACTTGCATCGATAATTGTATTGTAAATACCATATGTTAATGAGTCAAACAAGTAGATTTGAAATAACTCAAATAACCAAGTATTTCCTTCAAACACGATTGTACGAAGACTCGCGGATAATTGCCGATTTGCGTAAGTGCGCTCTGCGGAAAATATTTTTCTTGACTCTTACGTCCACGTTCAAAAGTTTACATCTCGTTTAAATAATGATACATTTCGTGCTGACGAATCATAAAATTCTTAATTATTGTCATACGTGATATCGTGTCTAAAGTACGTGAAAATAATCGAAAAAAATCACTACGAGAGATATATATTTTGATAAATATACTGCAATATATTATTATTATTATCCACATTAGCTATATGTAATTACATCAATAGGACCATTCATACTTCAGCGCTGTCCTACGTAATAGACCGCTATGCTTTCTAAAACGGCTCTAAAACGCACGACTGTACGCTCTCCACAATGTAAGGTAAGATAATGATCTCTAATATACTAGGAAAAAAAATAAATAATATTGCAGATTGCGTCAATGTTGCATATTCATATCTCACCACCCTCTTATTACTAGCATATTATATTTAAAATTTAAATTGTCAGAGAGATGTACGAGAAAAAAAAACTTTATGCACATAACATGATAGGTAAAATAATATACATATATATATACATTTTGAAACCTCTTGATTTTATTTATTAGTGCTACTTTCAGCTACTTTTGATTTCTTTATAGATGGATTTACGCGGATTTAGCCCGTCAGAGTGTAAATAGAGCTGTAAATATGTAATACATGATAACGTATTGGATATGGAGAGGGGCATACATTCGTTTCTCCAACCAATCTCCACACGCGTATATCGTGTACGTTCTTTCATATTGTACGCAGGTGTACGTCTGTACGCATCCGTGATATCGTAAACTCGGAAAAAAGAAGCTGGCTTAATTCTCGAAAGTATTTTTTATTATATCTCGAACAATAATCATTCGTATAAATAGGCTATTTTTTTCCACCCTCATAACAGCAATACTTCTCGTATCGGAACATGTAATTTCATACAAAACGTGCATAGATCTTCTGTATTAATCAGTGTCTGTTGTAAATAAAATCAATTCTTAAGTCTGAATTTCCTTGATTACAATCGATCTTTGGAGAATTACTGCGTTATGCGAATTACTGCGAAATACGGAAGAGCGTTCTATTTATTATCCGATTAGAGATTCGTATTTTAATCAGTGTGCTTCCGGTGCATCGGAAGAAAGTCGTATAAAAATGACAGCTACCGAAGAAACAGAGCCATTGATATCCACAACGTTAGCATCTTCTGTTAGTAAGACTCAAAGAGTCACTTATCATACAATTTCTCTCGTAAGTACAAGCAAAATACCTATATGATATAATTCTCGCTTTCTCTCAATACAGTATATCGAGAGATAGTAAGTCAATATAGCGATTGTGATTAAAAATAATTTTTAGTTGGAGCGTTTTTGCATATATCTAAAAAATTTATTTTACGCGTACATACATTTTATTCTCATATCCGTGACAGCTCTTTTAAATTCAGCGTAGACGATATTCATGTCTATGGCTTCATCAGCTTCGATTATCTGATGAATGTAATTAGATATTTTGTTTTCTTTTAACAAAAGTTGAAGTAGATTCACTTAACAATCAAAACTGACAGACCTTTAATAAAATCATTTTTATGTTAGAAATTAAGAATGAAAAAACGCATAATGATGATAAATTTCTCGATATTCTTATATAAAGGAAGTGTTTAAAAAATGGGTAAAAAGACATACGTAAAAAAATACTTAATAGCTTTGTGTGAAACTCTGATAAAAAATTTCTTTAAAATTCTGTTTTCAAAACTTTTATAAATTTTGTAACTTTTTGGAAAATTTTTAGATTTCATTATATGAAGTAATTGAAATTACTTCAGAAATACTGAGAAAATATCTGTATTTTTTTCTAACAAAAATTTTTCGAAGGTTTTTTATATAATTTTTCAGAATTTTTGTATAATTTTGTAATATTTTAGAAAATTTCTCAAATTTTTTGTACAAATTGGAACACTTTAGAAATGCTAAGTTAATAACTTTTTTTAAAATTGATTATTTACGTGAGTTCTAAAATTTCTCATTCTATAATTTTTAAAGAAAAAGCCGAAAAAGTTTAAGATATTTTTTTTAGAAATTTTTATGCTATTAAAAACTTTCATGCTATTAAAAACACAAGTGCTCATATGTTTTTATAAATTTAAAAAATATGTTAAAGACATTAATTTAAATATTTCAACTTAGAATTTTTGGTCGTCCTCAGTATTTAATCTTATCATTCCAAATCTAACAATTATCTGACAATTATTGATTATTTAAATATAAAATTATTAGGTTGATCGGAAATTAGCGTCGTATTTTTAGCATAAAATATGTATACAATAACCTTGTTAAAAATGAATAAAAATTTAAATTTAAAAAACAATTTAACGCTCTACTTTCAAAAGACTACTATATTTTTTGGGGTATGTTAAGTTAGCACCCCAACTATAGTACTCAGGAGTTCTGATTAGAGTTCCCACTTCCTTTTGACGAGACGAAGAGCTCCCTATAGTTAATAACAAGAGTTCCGCTCAATAAACATTTTTTTTACATTTTTTATAAATGGAGTGCTAACTTTTTATCGAATTTCGAGGTGGAATAGTTCTGAGCGGCTAAATAGCTTCAATTTGCGATTGCCTAGAGTTCTTGATATGTAAAAAAATTTTCGAATAATAAAAAAAAAATTAAAAATTTTAGAAAAATTAATTTTTAGATACAATAGTTCTGATAATAATTCCTGCTTCTTTTTGACGATACGAAGAGTTCTCTGTGATTTTTAATGACATATGCGCTTAATAATCATTTTTTAATAATTTTTAAAAAATGGGGTGCTAACTTTTTAACGAAATTCAAG
>NW_017275174.1:788028-788487 GCF_001594065.2 Cyphomyrmex costatus
GACGAGTTCTATCGAAAACTGTAAGGTGAAAAAGCGATTAGACCAACGGTTTGCAAGATACAGCGACATTTGTCGGAAGATCAACAATTCTTAAAGTATATCTCGGAAATCATTGGTCTAATCGGTTTTAGCCCTGATATTTTTCGACAGAACTCACCGAGAACTGTCCAGAACTACGATCAGAACTACTCGGTACTCCCAAAAAATTTAGACTTTAAATTTTCTTCGAAGTCCCACGTCGGAAAATTTTTTGAGAGTACCGAGTAGTTCTGAGTAGCGTTTCTTATAGTTCTCGACGAGTTCTATCGAAAACTGTAAGGTGAAAAAGCGATTAGACCAACGGTTTGCAAGATACAGCGACATTTGTCAGAAGATCAACAATTTTTAAAGTGAGTATATCTCGGAAACCGTTGGTCCAATCGCTTTGAGCCCTAATACTTTTCGACAGAACTCGCCGAG